>NC_088409.1:72707191-72867191 GCF_034236695.1 Oncorhynchus nerka
CACACTCATATTGCCATTCTGCCTTTTCAGTATGAGCTCAAGTTGCCGTCGGCCCAATGGTCCTATACTCACTTTGCACTAAATCAGGGATGTCAAACATATGGCCCAATTCAATGTGGGCCACGGGTGGTTTGAGTAAAAAAAATACAAATTGTCAAATAGAAAACATTATTTTTTGGGGTGGGAGAAAAGTCGATCTCAATCTACATAGAATTGTTTTTTCTTTTCTAATTGTATTTATGCACATACAAACGAAAACATACAGACACATATAAACATTCACAACATCACCCCTGACCAGACCCACCTGCTCACACCCTCATCTCCAGCACATGGCTTCAAAATGCACCATGTTGTTTCTCTCCATCGCCCACTTTCAACATTTAGATAATACAGCATTTGACCTTTCCATTGTGTTGACGGTGGAGGTTGATTTCCAGAAGAGTCCAGCCCATCGGGTATGTCACTGCACCCTCATGTCTCTCATGTCTTGAAATATGCAGACAGACAGATTAACAGTACGTTTACGTTCTAATACTTCTGACAGTCAACTTTCTAACTCTGCCTATGGCTTTTGGACTTCATAGCATTCCCAGAAGGCATGGATTATTGAGTCATTGTTAGTTTTACACTTATGCTTTAGCATTTCTGAATTTGATCTCTTTTATAATAAATTATATACATGAGTTTATACTGGATCAAACATATATTTTTGTAAACTGTAATTTCGTTAGTTATGCTCCATCATTCCCTCCATCTTGTGCCAATATCAGTTCTTTTTAAGTCTTGGTTCCAATAGTTTATATTTTTCCTAAGAGATTGTCAGTTGGACTGTGTAGAAATGACAAAGGACCTACATGTAAACAGTCGCTTCACTCTGACCTTCACAGAGTGAAAAGCAGACAGTCAGTGTGCATGGAACATTACTAAAACATTGGTGAAGACTGAATGCACAGCAAAATAGGTTTGACACCGATGTCCTACAGTATATCAACAGAACCGAGCAATGTTGCAGTTACATACTCAGTAGCTATGGTACATTAGCGTGTTAGCCTAGCTTGTGTTGCATGTGCAGGTCTTTCCAAGGGCAGAGCTGATTTATGATGTAGCTTAGTGGCTCAGTGCAGTTAGACCCCTCTCACATCATACTCCTGGGGACTGTCTGATTAGAGATGGGGGGAGAGAAACCATGTGCTCAACTCACACGCACACACACTTACACACACTTACACACACACACACACTTACACACACACACACACACACACACACACACACACACACACACGCTCATACACACACACTCACGCTCATACACACACACTCACGCTCATACACACACACTCACGCTCATACAGACAAACACACACACACACACACACACACACACACGCTCATACACACACACACGCTCATACACACACACTCACGCTCATACACACACACTCACACTCATACACACACACACACGCTCATACACACACACTCACGCTCATACACACACACTCACGCTCATACAGACAAACACACACACACACACGCTCATACACACACTCACGCTCATACACACACACTCACGCTCATACACACAAACACACACACACACACACACACACACACATGATCATACACACACACTAACGCTCATACACACACACACACTATCCGCCATTTGGTTTTAATTATACACACACGGGGAGGCGAGGACCATGTGTCATCGTTAACATGGAGTCTCATTCACACTCTACCTGTGGTTGCTGGTGTTATGTTTAGAGAATAGACATAAACAATACCCCCTATTGGCTGATTCATATGAATGGTGGTAAAAATAGACAGCAGAATAGGAGGACTGGACAATAGAACAATATTATTATGAAAACAGTGGGGCCCAATACATCAAGTGGAGCCAAGTTGTTACAGAGGATAGCAGAGGCACACTGATATAAAACCTGAGAGCAATCAGACTCTTGTTAAGAAGTAAACCATTTAAATGATCATTTACTCCCTAAAGCAGCTTACTATCATGCACTCTATCACATCAAGGCTGTGTTGTTCAGTAATCAGTGCTGAATGTGTATACTGGCCGGGTACATTATGCATAATGTCTTTGCTATAGCATCTCTTAAAAGGTGTTATGGGTAACGTACTCCAAGTAGAGTGACCAACCTCTCCAATGGATATACAGTATGTTATGTTTAGAAGTGTGCCACGTGGTTGGCAGAGACAGCTGTGACTTCACCTCCGTTAGTGAAGAGCTCTGTCGGTGCAGGGTAGTACCCCTCGCGGTTTAATATGAGTGTTAATAATATGTCAGGACTGTAAACACTCTTAGTGGAATCACAGGAAAGGGAGTGGGGTAGGCCTCAACACAGAAAGGGGACGCTAGTAGAAGTGAGAAAAGGTGTGGTGGTGGGAAGATAATTGCTGATAATTACAGATCAGAGGCTGATAATTGACTTAGAATAGCAGAGGTACTGTACTGTGAGGGCAATATGACAACAGAGCATGACACTGTGCTACCTTCCAGACTGTACAGTATCCAATGTAGAGTATCTCAGCTTCTGCTCATTACTGGTTTATGGACATTTTACATTTTACAACCAGTCATTACAAAGTGGGTGGTTTACTGAGGGGTGGAACCAGGCTTCCATTGAAAATGTCACTACTTCAAATCCAGTGCCATTACTGTCAGTGTCACACAACGGTTTGTAACAGTTGACGTCTCCCAGCCAGGTTGATGCACTCAGACCTCATTCGCTTACTGATCCAGCTCTCCTTGATGAGGTCCCTCTCACGTCCCTCCCTCCCTACCTCCTCCTCCTCATCTCCTTGGCACCGAGTCAGTGTCCCCTGCTCTGTTCCTGCCCTCCGCCCCCTCAGGCCCCACATAGAGACTGACATCATGCCCCAGCTATGAGGGGAAACGTGCCTGGCCCGCAACACGCCACTGCCCCACGCTCCACACATAGCTATGCCACACCACAGCATGCCGCAGGCTAGCATGGGGACATGCCACTAGAAAACCATGATGGTAAAACCAGACACACACACACACATATTCACACACACACACACACACACACACACACACACACACACACACACACACACACACACACACACACACACACACACACACACACACACACACACACACACACACACACACACACTTACAGGACTGGAGGAAAATGATAATAAAGCTGAACACAGTAGAATAGCCGGTCTCACCTTTATTGTTCAGGCTGACTCCAGGCTCACTTCCTCATACTGTCCGGTTAGGGTCTTACACACAACACAACACAACAGCTTCTCTGAGGCAATGCAGCAATGGACACACAGTACAATAATGACCAGTCTAGTTTAGGTAGGCTACACTAACAGTAGAATGTGGCGTCATAATGTTTGTGTACCTCAGACTATAATGAGTTACAGAAGCCCAGCAGAGCACCTGTTGAGACTGCCCTCTTTCCTGCCTGGGACCCTAGTTAGCATGTGTGAGCGCACTGTGTGTGTGTGTGTGTGGTGGTGGGGGGGGGGCGTAGTGGAGACAGATCTCTCCCTCGCCGAGGGGGTGTCGCTGTCTGACAGGAAGTGAAGGTCAGCTTTGTGTGTGAGTGTGAGTGCGTGTGCGTGTGCGTGCGTGTGCGTGTGTGTGCGTGTGTGTGCGTGTATGTGGCCGAGCCTCAGCCAGGCGGGTCAGGGCTAGGCAGCCAGCAGGAAACAGCTCAAGACATGCCGACTCTGCAGGGACAGAGAGACATGCCGACTCTGCAGGGACAGAGAGACATGCCGACTCTGCAGGGACAGAGAGACATGCCGACTCTGCAGGGACAGAGAGACATGCCGACTCTGCAGGGACAGAGAGACATGCCGACTCTGCAGGGACAGAGAGACATGCCGACTGCAGGGACAGAGAGACATGCCGACTCTGCAGGGACAGAGAGACATGCCGACTGCAGGGACAGAGAGACATGCCACTTGTCTGCCGGAGAACTGTTACTGTACAACAAGGCCTGTCGACTCCATTACACATGTGGAGGAACTACCCATTCACGTATGTCACTTATTTCCCATACACTTGTTGCAATAAATGACATAGCCAGACCACCTGACACCTGTCTGTTAAGTTTTGAAAAGGGAGACCTTTCTTACGTTTGCTTACTTCCTATTGTTAGGTCATTTATTCCACCAATACACACATGCAGTAATGTATACGTGAGTTTCTGAATATGCTTAAGAACACTTCATATTTGGACTAAGGTGTTCTAAATTTAGCCTTTCCTTGACTCTTGGCTCACCTTCCCCTCCCGCCCCCAGCAGTGATGCCTTCCAGACTGAAAACAATGGACCCCCCAGGTCCCTCCCCCACTCCTCGCCCTCCCTCAACACACACTCCCTGTGCCATTATGGGACATGCTGCCTCCGCCCACAAAGGGAGGGTGTGTGCATGTGTGTTTGTGTACGTGTGTGTATGTTGGTGCGCGACTTTGTGTGTACACGTTCAGCTTTATTCCCTAGTCCTCTGGAGTCCCATAAGGAAGAGTGGAGCATTAGGCCGCTCCTCTGCGCTGTTTCCGTGGCGATGGGGACACTCTGCTACACAGCACAGGAAGTGACTCTTGAAGTGCAGGAAAGGAATTCTCAGACAGAGGGCTGGCGGGCGGGGGCTACAAGGTGACGCTGACGTTATGAGGGCAGAAATATGACATTGAGACCAAGCATGCAACTTGGACAGGATATTACTGCCTGTCAACACACAGGTTTAAATCAGGCTCGTCCATCTCTGTCTGGCCTATACTGAATGACCCTGAGCTAGCCCTGTCTATGCCCTAACGCCTCATGCATCAAATCAAATCATCAAATCAAATCAAATTTCAAATCAAATTGTATTTGTCACATACACATGGTTAGCAGATGTTAATGCGAGTGTAGCGAAATGCTTGTGCTTCTAGTTCCGACAATGCAGTGATAACCAACAAGTAATCTAACTAACAATTCTAAAACTACTGTCTTATACACAGTGTAAGGGGATAAAGAATATGTACATAAGGATATATGAGTGAGTGATGGTACAGAGCAGCATACAGTAGATGGTATCGAGTACAGTATATACATATGAGATGAGTATGTAGACAAAGTAAACAAAGTGGCATAGTTAAAGTGGCTAGTGATACATGTATTACATAAGGATGCAGTCGATGATGTAGAGTACAGTATATACGTATGCATATGAGATGAATAATGTAGGGTAAGTAACATTATATAAGGTAGCATTGTTTAAAGTGGCTAGTGATATATTTACATCATTTCCCATCAATTCCCATTATTAAAGTGGCTGGAGTTGGGTCAGTGTCAATGACAGTGTGTTGGCAGCAGCCACTCAATGGTGGCTGTTTAACAGTCTGATAGCCTTGAGATAGAAGCTGTTTTTCAGTCTCTCAGTCCCAGCTTTGATGCACCTGTACTGACCTCGCCTTCTGGATGATAGCGGGGTGAACAGGCAGTGGTTCGGGTGGTTGATGTCCTTGATGATCTTTATGGCCTTCCTGTAACATCGGGTGGTGTAGGTGTCCTGGAGGGCAGGTAGTTTGCCCCGGTGATGCGTTGTGCAGACCTCACTACCCTCTGGAGAGCCTTACGGTTGAGGGCGGAGCAGTTGCCGTACCAGGCGGTGATACAGCCCGCCAGGATGCTCTCGATTGTGCATCTGTAGAAGTTCGTGAGTGCTTTTGGTGACAAGCCGAATTTCTTCAGCCTCCTGAGGTTGAAGAGGCGCTGCTGCGCCTTCTTCACGACGCTGTCAGTGTGAGTGGACCAATTCAGTTTGTCTGTGATGTGTATGCCGAGGAACTTAAAACTTGCTACCCTCTCCACTACTGTTCCATCGATGTGGATAGGGGTGTTCCCTCTGCTGTTTCCTGAAGTCCACAATCATCTCCTTAGTTTTGTTGACGTTGAGTGTGAGGTTATTTTCCTGACACCACACTCCGAGGGCCCTCACCTCCTCCCTGTAGGCCGTCTCGTCGTTGTTGGTAATCAAGCCTACCACTGTTGTGTCGTCCGCAAACTTGATGATTGAGTTGGAGGCGTGCGTGGCCACGCAGTCGTGGGTGAACAGGGAGTACAGGAGAGGGCTCAGAACGCACCCTTGTGGGGCCCCGTGTTGAGGATCAGCAGGGAGGAGATGTTGTTGCCTACCCTCACCACCTGGGGCGGCCCGTCAGGAAGTCCAGTACCCAGTTGCACAGGGCGGGGTCGAGACCCAGGGTCTCGAGCTTGATGACGAGCTTGGAGGGTACTATGGTGTTGAATGCCGAGCTGTAGTCGATGAACAGCATTCTCACATAGGTATTCCTCTTGTCCAGGTGGGTTAGGGCAGTGTGCAGTGTGGTTGAGATTGCATCGTCTGTGGACCTATTTGGGCGGTAAGCAAATTGGAGTGGGTCTAGGGTGTCAGGTAGGGTGGAGGTGATATGGTCCTTGACTAGTCTCTCAAAGCACTTCATGATGACGGAAGTGAGTGCTACGGGGCGGTAGTCGTTTAGCTCAGTTACCTTAGCTTTCTTGGGAACAGGAACAATGGTGGCCCTCTTGAAGCATGTGGGAACAGCAGACTGGTATAGGGATTGATTGAATATGTCCGTAAACACACCGGCCAGCTGGTCTGCGCATGCTCTGAGGGCGCGGCTGGGGATGCCGTCTGGGCCTGCAGCCTTGCGAGGGTTAACACGTTTAAATGTCTTACTCACCTCGGCTGCAGTGAAGGAGAGACCGCATGTTTTCGTTGCAGGCCGTGTCAGTGGCACTGTATTGTCCTCAAAGCGGGCAAAAAGTTATTTAGTCTGCCTGGGAGCAAGACATCCTGGTCCGTGACTGGGCTGGGTTTCTTCTTGTAGTCCGTGATTGACTGTAGACCCTGCCACATGCCTCTTGTGTCTGAGCCATTGAATTGAGATTCCACTTTGTCCCTGTACTGACGCTTAGCTTGTTTAATAGCCTTGCGGAGGGAATAGCTGCATTGTTTATATTCGGACATGTTACCAGACACCTTGCCCTGATTAAAAGCAGTGGTTCGCGCTTTCAGTTTCACGCGAATGCTGCCATCAATCCACGGTTTCTGGTTTGGGAATGTTTTTATCGTTGCTATGGGAACGACATCTTCGACGCACGTTCTAATGAACTCGCACACCGAATCAGCGTATTCGTCAATATTTTCATCTGACGCAATACGAAACATGTCCCAGTCCACGTGATGGAAGCAGTCTTGGAGTGTGGAGTCAGCTTGGTCTGACCAGCGTTGGACAGACCTCAGCGTGGGAGCCTCTTGTTTAAGTTTCTGCCTGTAGGCAGGGATCAACAAAATGGAGTCGTGGTCAGCTTTTCCGAAAGGGGGCGGGGCAGGGCCTTATATGCGTCGCGGAAGTTAGAGTAACAATGATCCAAGGTTTTACCACCCCTGGTTGCGCAATCGATATGCTGATAAAATTTAGGAGTCTTGTTTTCAGATTAGCTTTGTTAAAATCCCCAGCTACAATGAATGCAGCCTCCGGATAAATGGTTTCCAGTTTGCAAAGAGTTAAATAAAGTTCGTTCAGAGCCATCGATGTGTCTGCTTGGGGGGGATATATACGGCTGTGATTATAATCGAAGAGAATTCTCTTGGAAGATAATGCGGTCTACATTTGATTGTGAGGAATTCTAAATCAGGTGAACAGAAGGATTTGAGTTCCTGTATGTTTCCTTCATCACACCATGTCTCGTTAGTCATGAGGCATACGCCCCCGCCGCTCTTCTTACCAGAAAGATGTTTGTTTCTGTCGGCGCGATGCGTGGAGAAACCCGTTGGCTGCACCGCATCGGATAGCGTCTTCCCAGTAAGCCATGTTTCCGTGAAGCAGAGAACATTGCAGTCTCTGATGTCCCTCTGGAATGCTACCCTTGCTCGGATTTCATCAACCTTGTTGTCAAGAGACTGGACATTGGCAAGAAGAATGCTGGGGAGTGGTGCGCGATGTGCCCTTGTCCGGAGTCTGACCAGAAGACCGCTACGTTTCCCTCTTTTTGGAGTCGTTTTCTTGGGTCGCTGCATGCGATCCATTCCGTTGTCCTGTTTGTAAGGCAGAACACAGGATCCGCGTCGCGGAAAACATATTCTTGGTCGTACTGATGGTGAGTTGACGCTGATCTTATATTCAGTAGTTCTTCTCGACTGTATGTAATGAAACCTAAGATGACCTGGGGTACTAATGTAAGAAATAACACGTAAAAAAACAAAAAACTGCATAGTTTCCTAGGAACGCGAAGCGAGGCGGCCATCTCTGTCGGCGCCGGAAGTCAGGTATCAGGCCTAACTTTGTAGTGTTTTCCTGGTGCCCTAAAGGGAAAGGGGGAGACCTAGTCAGTTGTACAACTGAATGTATTCAACTGAAATGTGTCTTCTGCCTTAATCGGCATCCATGTCATCGGCGCCCGGGGAACAGTGGGTAAACTGCCTTGCTCAGGGGTAGAACCATAGATTCCTACCCTGTCAGCTCTGAGATTCGATCCAGCAACCTTTCGGTTACTGGACCAACGCTTCTACCTGCCTCCCCAAAAGGCAGCACACAAACAGGAGTCTTAGGGTGATGTGGGTTCATCCTGTTTTGGGATGCTGCTGTAACCTTGAGCAGTGTCATTTTCCTGGAGCGTTTTGGTAAAAAAAGACAGCTGTTATCATTAGTTGTGTACATTTACATTTACATTTAAGTCATTTAGCAGACGCTCTTATCCAGAGCGACTTACAAATTGGTGCATTCACCTTATGACATCCAGTGGAACAGTAGTGCATCTAAATCTTTTAAGGGGGTGAGAGGGATTACTTTATCCTATCCTAGGTATTCCTTAAAGAGGTGGGGTTTCAGGTGTCTCCGGAAGGTGGTGATTGACTCCGCTGTCCTGGCGTCGTGAGGGAGTTTGTTCCACCATTGGGGGGCCAGAGCAGCGAACAGTTTTGACTGGGCTGAGCGGGAACTGTACTTCCTCAGTGGTAGGGAGGCGAGCAGGCCAGAGGTGGATGAACGCAGTGCCCTTGTTTGGGTGTAGGGCCTGATCAGAGCCTGGAGGTACTGAGGTGCCGTTCCCCTCACAGCTCCGTAGGCAAGCACCATGGTCTTGTAGCGGATGCGAGCTTCAACTGGAAGCCAGTGGAGAGAACGGAGGAGCGGGGTGACGTGAGAGAACTTGGGAAGGTTGAACACCAGACGGGCTGCGGCGTTCTGGGTGAGTTGTAGGGGTTTAATGGCACAGGCAGGGAGCCCAGCCAACAGCGAGTTGCAGTAATCCAGACGGGAGATGACGAGTGCCTGGATTAGGACCTGCGCCGCTTCCTGTGTGAGGCAGGGTCGTACTCTGCGGATGTTGTAGAGCATGAACCTACAGGAACGGGCCACCGCCTTGATGTTAGTTGAGAACGACAGGGTGTTGTCCAGGATCACGCCAAGGTTCTTAGCGCTCTGGGAGGAGGACACAATGGAGTTGTCAACCGTGATGGCGAGATCATGGAACGGGCAGTCCTTCCCGGGAGGAAGAGCAGCTCCGTCTTGCCGAGGTTCAGCTTGAGGTGGTGATCCGTCATCCACACTGATATGTCTGCCAGACATGCAGAGATGCGATTCGCCACCTGATCATCAGAAGGGGAAAGGAGAAGATTAATTGTGTGTCGTCTGCATAGCAATGATAGGAGAGACCATGTGAGGTTATGACAGAGCCAAGTGACTTGGTGTATAGCGAGAATAGGAGAGGGCCTAGAACAGAGCCCTGGGGGACACCAGTGGTGAGAGGGGCGTGGTGTGGAGACGGATTCTCGCCACGCCACCTGGTAGGAGCGACCTGTCAGGTAGGACGCAATCCAAGCGTGGGCCGCGCCGGAGATGCCCAACTCGGAGAGGGTGGAGAGGAGGATCTGATGGTTCACAGTATCGAAGGCAGCCGATAGGTCTAGAAGGATGAGAGCAGAGGAGAGAGAGTTAGCTTTAGCAGTGCGGAGCGCCTCCGTGATACAGAGAAGAGCAGTCTCAGTTGAATGACTAGTCTTGAAACCTGACTGATTTGGATCAAGAAGGTCATTCTGAGAGAGATAGCGGGAGAGCTGGCCAAGGACGGCACGTTCAAGAGTTTTGGAGAGAAAAGAAAGAAGGGATACTGGTCTGTAGTTGTTGACATCGGAGGGATCGAGTGTAGGTTTTTTCAGAAGGGGGTGCAACTCTCGCTCTCTTGAAGACAGAAGGGACGTAGCCAGCGGTCAGGGATGAGTTGATGAGCGAGGTGAGGTAAGGGAGAAGGTCTCCGGAAATGGTCTGGAGAAGAGAGGAGGGGATAGGGTCAAGCGGGCAGGTTGTTGGGCGGCCGGCCGTCACAAGACGCGAGATTTCATCTGGAGAGAGGGGGAGAAAGAGGTCAGAGCACAGGGTAGGGCAGTGTGAGCAGAACCAGCGGTGTCGTTTGACTTAGCAAACGAGGATCGGATGTCGTCGACCTTCTTTTCAAAATGGTTGACGAAGTCATCTGCAGAGAGGGAGGAGGGGGAGGGGGAGGAGGATTCAGGAGGGAGGAGAAGGTTGCAAAGAGCTTCCTAGGGTTAGAGGCAAAGGATGCAGAAAGGGAGGAGAGGAGGGTTGAGGAGGCAGAATCAGGAGATAGGTTGGAGAAGGTTTGAGCAGAGGGAAGAGATGATAGGATGGAAGAGGAGAGAGTAGCGGGGGAGAGAGAGCGAAGGTTGGGACGGCGCGATACCATCCGAGTAGGGGCAGTGTGGGAAGTGTTGGATGAGAGCGAGAGGGAGAAGGATACAAGGTAGTGGTCGGAGACATGGAGGGGAGTTGCAATGAGGTTAGTGGAAGAACAGCATCTAGTAAAGATGAGGTCGAGCGTATTTCCTGCCTTGTGAGTAGGGGGGAAGGTGAGAGGGTGAGGTCAAAAGAGGAGAGGAGTGGAAAGAAGGAGGCAGAGAGGAATGAGTCAAAGGTAGACGTGGGGAGGTTAAAGTCGCCCAGAACTGTGAGAGGTGAGCCGTCCTCAGGAAAGGAGCTTATCAAGGCATCAAGCTCATTGATGAACTCTCCGAGGAACCTGGAGGGCGATAAATGATAAGGATGTTAAGCTTGAAAGGGCTGGTAACTGTGACAGCATGGAATTCAAAGGAGGCGATAGACAGATGGGTAAGGGGAGAAAGAGAGAATGACCACTTGGGAGAGATGAGGATCCCGGTGCCACCACCCCGCTGACCAGAAGCTCTCGGGGTGTGCGAGAACACGTGGGCGGACGAAGAGAGAGCAGTAGGAGTAGCAGTGTTGTCTGTGGTGATCCATGTTTCCGTCAGTGCCAAGAAGTCGAGGGACTGGAGGGAGGCATAGGCTGAGATGAACTCTGCCTTGTTGGCCGCAGATCGGCAGTTCCAGAGGCTACCGGAGACCTGGAACTCCACGTGGGTCGTGCGCGCTGGGACCACCAGATTAGGGTGGAAGCCTCAGTGGTGGCCGTCATTAGTTTCTCCTCTCCTCTCCTCTCCTCTCCTCTCCTCTCCTCTCCTCTCCTCTCCTCTGTCCAGCCAGCTCTCCAGAGTCGTTACATCGCTCTTCGCTCCTACATGTCTCTCATCTCTTTCTTTAGATCTCTATGTATCATTTGGTTTGCATAGGAATACTTCTGCATGTGTTTGTGAGAAAGCTCCGAGTTGATTGTGCACAGTGTGTGTATGCGTGTCTGTGTACATGACATAAAGGTATTTGCATTTGAGAGCATAGAGGGAGAGTTTTTGTGTGTGTTGTAGAGTGTGTGTGCGTCCATGTCTGTATCTGGACCCAGTGTGTGTGTGTGTTTCTGTGTCCAGAGTTTGTGTGTCTGTGTGTGTCCGTGTCTAACTCTGTATGGCAGGGTTCCAGTGTTAGAGCTGGGCCAGTGAGGGGTCTCTGCGTCTCACATCCCTCTTCAGTCAAACACAAACACACACGTCCGGCCAGCCTGGCCCACGCTATCTCTCCGTGCCTCCTAGTGCCAGATGCACACACCCTCTCTCTCTCTCCTCTCTCTCTCTCTCTAGGCCCACTCCTTCTCTTCCCACATTCCTCCTCTCCCTCCTCTCCAGTTCAGAACCCCTTGTACATCTCATTGTCTCCCTGCTCTTCATCTTTCTCCACTTCCTGTGTCCTGTTCCTTGTGCCCCCTACACCCTCCTCCTTCTCCCCTGTTCCTCTGTTTCTCTCCATGTATTTATCTCTCTCTCTCTCTCTCTCTCTCTCTCTCTCTCTCTCCCTCTCTCTCTCTCTCTCTCTCTCTCTCTCTCTCCCCCTCTCTCTCTCTCTCTCTCTCTCTCTCTGTCTCTCCCTCTCTCTCCCTCTCTCTCTCTCTCTCTCTCTCTCTCTCTCTCTTCGCGACGTGACTTTTAGCACAGACAGTGGGGTTGCTGCCAGCAAACTGTGGCAGGAGGCTGGAGAGGAGATGCACACACACACACACACTCCCCTAAATACACAAGGAACTGCGGTTCACACCAATGCCTAGTACACTTTATCTCTGTTCCCTGCAAATTTCCTTTCACATCAGGGGTCACACATTTCCTATGAGCTCACTATTTGGGTTGTAACATTATATAAGATGTTATAAGGCTTACCATCCAAAATTATTCAGTGATTATACAGTAATGTCCATAGTATTACGTTTCTCCACGTGATGATAATGGGTCGTCTCTGATGTGCCTCGAAGCGGCTCTGGGTCGATATCACTCGGTGACTATTTACCTTTAAAAAAAACACCTACACGCACAAACACTATCATTAATTAGTTCACACCATTCTTTAACCTGGACTTAAACACCTGTATACTTACCTGTTGTTACTAAATGTCTGTGGTTTTCCTCGCCTTCTCTTAGGTGAACCAGTTCCATTCTGTTGGCTCGTGGTAGCAATGCTACATTTGACATGGGCTGTACGAACCACGCTAGCTCCGTTCATCATAGTTTGTCAACATTGTTACATCCTACTTGCATTACTTGTTAACCGCAGTTACAGAATAAAAAGACACAGTTACAGGTTAAGTCCAAACATTTATTATTTTGTTAAAGTTTACATACAAAGCATTTTGCTATTACAAACACATACCTTTCTTGGTAGCCTTCACTGTGAGTATAAACAGACGGCCGCCGGTCAAATGAGGCAGTTATAGGGAAGATGACGTCACCACGTTCTGTGTTTGCCTGAATATTTGACCTGTTTTTCTAATGTATTATACCAACTAAAGTCTTTTTCAATCATTATTACAGTCTGGACATGTTGGGTATTTAGTACTAGCTGAATAGTATTTAGCTGAATGTTGGTTATACCCTGGCTATGTGATGTAGCTAGAGATGATCTGTTGTTCATTTGAAAACTCTGTTGAGCAAGACGGCCATGTGATCCTGGGAACGAGAGAGTCTCTGTGTGCCCAGAGGGAGAGGGAATGAGAATATATATATATATATATATATATGAGAGAGTGGGGAGTGAGAGGGGGTGGGGCAAGAGAGACAAGCCACAGCTGGTACAGGAAGTGAGTGAGGATGCCAGTGGAGGGCATGAGAAGGCATTGGGGAGACAGGTCATCAGAATGATTCCCCAATGGCACGCTAGGGCCTGTAGGGCTGTGGTCAAAGTCTAAAGTAACGCTAGAATGCTAACTATACAGGGAAAAGGTTGCCATTTGGGACTAAACCAGTGTTCTCCTAGAAGACGCCAAGCTTTCCAGACAGACAGAAACATGTCACTGGATGACAGAGGAGGAGTACAAAGGGGCATCGCCAGGCCAAGGAGATGTACTCACGGAGTCATACCACCCCCGAGTGTGTGCGCATGTGTTTTTGTGTGTGTGTTATCAGAGGGTAGTGGTGGATGGAGCAACAAGCTCTCACAGTCTCATGTCAGAATTAGATGTTCATCCATGTTTCTCAAGCCTCAAATGTCAAACATGTTCCAAATGTCAAAATTTGAAGTGATTAAGTTTAGGCATTAACTCAGAATGTTTACTGTTGGGGTTACGTTTAAACAGCATTAACTCAGAATGTTTACTGTTGGGGTTACGTTTAAGCAGCATTAACTCAGAATGTTTACTGTTGGGGTTACGTTTAAACAGCATTAACTCAGAATGTTTACTGTTAGGGTTACGTTTAAGCAGCATTAACTCAGAATGTTTACTGTTAGGGTTACGTTTAAGCAGCATTAACTCAGAATGTTTACTGTTGGGGTTACGTTTAAACAGCATTAACTCAGAATGTTTACTGTTAGGGTTACGTTTAAGCAGCATTAACTCAGAATGTTTACTGTTGGGGTTACGTTTAAGCAGCATTAACTCAGAATGTTTACTGTTAGGGTTACGTTTAAACAGCATTAACTCAGAATGTTTACTGTTAGGGTTACGTTTAAGCAGCATTAACTCAGAATGTTTACTGTTGGGGTTACGTTTAAGCAGCATTAACTCAGAATGTTTACTGTTAGGGTTACGTTTAAGCAGCATTAACTCAGAAATCTTAATGTTAGGCATTAACTCCTAATGGTTAACGTAAGGGTTAAGGTTTGGGGTATGTTTAAACCCAAAATCTCAAAAACAACTTTCTATTGCTGGATTCAAACATGTACCCTTTGGTACCAGAGGCAGATGCTTGCACCCATCCGGCATCCCCGTCCACAATGTCCTAGCAAAATTGAAACCTACTTGAAGGTAACAGCGCTCACTGTTGCCCCTGGTGACCAGTTACCACATCATCTCCCGACATCCTCAGACATGATGAACGTTGCATTCTGACTTGCCTTACAGGTGACCTGGCTGGGACGGATACAGAGTGGACCTGGGACAATCACCCTGGCTGTGTTTATAGCCAGTCCAAACACAGGCCAGCCACTGATGCTAATGGGGGTACTAATCTACGGCTGCATGACACACACTTAGTCTTCTGAACTTTCCTATCACTAACACGTGCTCAAGTACAACACACTCACACTCACCCATCCAATGGAGCATTCACATACAGAACATGGGATAATTAAGCAATAAGGCCCGAGGAGGTGTGGTATATGGCCAATATACCATGGCTAAGGGCTGTTCTTAGGCACAACGCAACCTGGACACAGCCCTTAGCCGTTGTAAATTGGCCATATATCACAAACCCCCGAGGTGCTTTATTTCTATTATAAACTGGCTATCAACCTAATTAGAGCAGTAAAAATAAATGTTTTGTCTTACCTGTGATATATCAAATTTATTTAAATCAAATGTATTTATAAACCCCTTTTTACATCAGCAGATGTCACAAAGTGCTAAACAGGAACCCAGCCTACAACCCCAAACAGCAAGCAATGCAGATGTAGAAGCATGGTGGCTAGAAAAAACTCCCCAGTGAGGCTGGAACCTAGGAAGAAACCTAGAGAGGAACCAGGCTCTGAGGGATGGCCAGTCCTCTTCTGGCTGTTCCGGGTGGAGATTATAACAGTACATGGCCATTATAAGGCCAGATTGTTCTTCAAGATGTTCTAACGTTCATAGATGACCAGCAGGGTCAAATAATAATAACAGTCAGTACCTCAGGAGTAAATGTCTACTATACCAAGGCTGTCAGCCAATCAGCATTCAGGTGTCGAACCACCCAGTTTATAATAAATGTTTCTCAATAACAAAAATCTTGTGTCTCAAACTTTGAGGAGACTGAGGACACTGTGACTACACCACCCGATCTTACCCACACACACACACACACACACACACACACACACACACACACACACACACACACACACACACACACACACACACACACACACACATACAGAAAGAGAGAAACAAGAAACAACACCCTTGGTTTTCTTCTCACTACAACTTCAGCAGCCATTGCTAAAACCCAGTCCAGCAGAATGAAAGTGAGAGTAACTTATTGCCCCTGTCAACGTGTACAGAATACTAAGGGACTGCTTTTAAGGATGTAACTTCATATTCTGCAGAGGTAACTGACACCCAGCTCTCAATGCCTCATTGCCTTTTTGTACTCAGTCCACCAACCACCAACCCTTTCCAATACACTCACACAAATGCATGCACGCCTCAAACACATAGAGGCACACACTCACACACACTTGCACAAACACACACAAACACACACTAGCACACACACACACACGTATGCACACACACTTACACAGGTGCCTGTCCAGTCCAGACCCAGCCCACACCTGACATCACCGCATCAAACAACAGCATCAAAGCATCAACCACTGCTACAACTGATACGTTCACTCACACATCACTAACACATCACTCACACATCACTCAAACAGCACTCCAACATCACTCACACATCACTTAAACATCACTCACACATCACTTAAACATCACTCACACATCACTCAAACATCACTCCAACATCACTCACACATCACTAACACATCACTCACACATCACTCAAACAGCACTCCAACATCACTCACACATCACTCACACATCACTCACACATCACTCAAACATCACTCACACATCACTCAAACATCACTAACACATCACTAACACAGCACTCACACATCACTGACACATCACTCACACATCACTCAAACATCACTCACACATCACTCAAACATCACTAACACATCACTAACACAGCACTCACACATCACTCACACATGCCAACAATCGTACATCAACTAGCACTCTCACATTCATCAACGCTCACACATGCAAACACAAACTAATTTTGCATATGCTAATGCATTTTTACTCACACAAAAACACGCGCACACATACATAGAAATATGGTGGAAAACACACACACCACTTCTCCGTCTGCACTGTAATTGTGTTTGCATGTCAGCTCATTAGCTTGCAGATCCTCCTGTCCCCCTGTAGGCATGTAAAGTCTCTCGTCTATTCTACCCCTCTCTCTCTCTCTCTCTCTCTCTCTCTCTCTCTAACCTAGACATCTTATTATCCCCATGTGAATGAATGTGTTAGTTCTGGCCCTGCCTCTCTGGCTGACATGTCTCTGTTCTGTTCTGAGCTCCAGAGCTGGCTCAGGCTCACCTAGCCAGCCAACCAGTCAGCAACCAAGCCTACCACCCAGTCAGCCAGCCAGTCAGCCAGGCAATCTTCCCCCCACTCCCCCCCAGGCCACGGGGGCTCCGTCTGGACTTGTCAGGCCTCCGCTGTGCTGGATGTGCACATTCTGACTGTAAAAGTCCCTGTTTACCATGTGCTTCCCCACAGCTTCCAGCATCCATACATTACTTATTCATTATCCTGAGCTGCTTAGAATGTAGTACAACTAGCAGTTCCATGGAGGCTGGTACACGTGTATACATGCTTTGTTATTACAGAACATATTTTCATATTTGATGAAGTTGTAGATTGTATTGGGTGGTGGTTGTGAGTGTGTTGTTCTATGTGGGTAAGGGGTGGTAGGTGTTATGGACAAGAGGCCTTGTGGTCATATTTGTGTGCGTCTTCATCTCTTTGTGTTTATGTATTTTGGGCATGTGTGTGTGCTCATGTTTGTGTGTGTTCATGTTTGTATTGTATGTGTGTGCTTACAGCAAGCTGAGAGGAACAGGATGGGTGGTTCTGTCAAGGCAGGTGCCCACATTTGAGTCAATCATAGGGCAGGAAATGGCAATGGCATACACACACTCTGTCTCTCTCTCACACACACGCACACACACACACACACACACACACACACACACACACACACTGCCAACAACAACACACCCATGATCTCACCCTGGCCCCTTTTTGCAGAAGTGTCATGTTTCCTCTTTGTCCCTGTGACCTCGTTAGTCTCTATGTACTCTATCTACCTGATCCTGTATCTGTTGAGTTCCTCTCTAGAGGTCATCACTATGACACTACTACACTCTTAGAAAAAAAGGGTTCCTGAATGGTTCTTCAGCTGTCCTCATAGGAGAACCCTTTTTGGTTCCAGGAATAACCCTTTGGGGTTCCGTGTAGAACCCTCTGTAGAAAGAGTTCTGCATGGAACCCAAAATGGTTATGCAAAGGATTCTCCTATGGGGACAGCCGAAGAACCCTTAAAGGTTCTAGATAGCACAGTTTTCTGTGTGCCACAGATGCCACAGATCCCACGAATGTGCACAGGTAGCCTTCAAGATATTTTTGAAGCAGCCTAATCGGATTAAAATATTGTGACTGGTTGTGTTTATGAAACACATAAAAGGTCATACACTTGAAGTCGGAAGATTACTTACACTTTAGCCAAATACATTTAAACTCAGTTTTTCATAATTCCTGACATTTAATCCTGGTAAAAATTCCCTGTCTTAGGTCAGTTAGGATCACCACTTTATTTTAAGAATGTGAAATGTCAGAATAATAGTAGAGAGAATTATTTATTTCAGATTTTATTTCTTTCATCACATTCCCAGTGGGTCAGAAGTGTACATACACTCAATTAGTATGTAGTAGCATTGCCTTTCAATTGTTTAACTTGGGTCAAATGTTTCGGGTAGCCTTCCACAACCTTCCCATTTCTATAGGATTGAGGTCAGGGCTTTGTGATGGCCACTCCAATACCTTGACTTTGTTGTCCTTAAGCCGTTTTGCCACAACTTTGGAAGTATGCTTGGGGTCATTGTCCATTTGGAAGACCCATTTGCGAAACAAGCTTTAACTTCCTGACTGATGTCTTGAGATGTTGCTTCAATATAGCCACATAAGGACACCTATACCACCCGATGTCACAGGAAGGCCATAAAGATCATCAAGGACAACAACCACCCGAGTTCACCCCGCTATCATCCAGAAGGCGAGGTCAGTACAGGTGCATCAAAGCTGGGACCGAGAGACTGAAAAACAGCTTCTATCTCAAGGCCATCAGACTGTTAAACAGCCACCACTAACATTGATATATATATAATATATATATATATATCTGTTCATTATCACTGTAAGGGTTGTCTTCGGGAGAAAGAGAGGAGGACCAAAGCGCAGCGTGGTAAGTGTTCATGATGATGTTTAATTAAAACTCAGAACACTAAACAATAAATGGCCATGTGAATTTACAAAACCGAAACAGACCGTGTGGCCCAAAAGTGAAACCCAGGCTACCTAAGGATGATTCTCAATCAGAGACAACTAACGACACCTGCCTCTGATTGAGAACCATACTAGGCTGAACATAAAAACCAACATAGAAAAACAAACAGACTGCCCACCCCAACTCACACCCTGACCATACTAAAACAAAGAATAAAATAACAGAACTATGGTCAGAACGTGACAGTACCCCCCCCCCCAAAGGTGCGGACTCCGGCCGCAAAACCTGAACCTATATAGGGGAGGGTCTGGGTGGGCGTCTGTCTGCAGTGGCGGCTCTGGCACGGGACGTGGACCCCACTTCACCATAGTTTGTCCACCTTCTCAACTGCCCCCTTGGCCTCTTATGAGCGGCGACCCTCGCCGCCGACCTCGGACTGGGGACCCTCGCCATGAGTCCCGAATGGACGGGAGACTCCAGCAGTGCCGGACAGGCGGGAGACTCCGGCAGCGCCGGACAGGCGGGAGGCTCCGGAAGCTCCGGAGTGAAGGACAGCTCTGGAGGCTCCTGGCTGGCTGACGGCTCTGGCGGCTCCTGGCTGGCTGGCGGCTCTGACGGCTCCTGGCTGATTGGCGGCTCTGGCGCTTCCTGGCTGACTGGCGGCTCTGGCGCTTCCTGGCTGACTGGCTCCTGGCTGACTGGCGGCTCAGGACAGACTGGCGGCTCTGGCGGCTCAGCACAGACTGGTGGCTCTGGCGGCTCAGGATAGACTGGCGGCTCTGGCGGCTCAGGACAGACTGGCGGCTCTGGCGGCTCAGGACAGACTGGGAAACTCTGGCGGCTCAGGACAGACTGGGAGACTCTGGCGGCTCAGGACAGACTGGGAGACTCTGGCGGCTCAGGACAGACTGGGAGACTCTGGCGGCTCAGGACAGACTGGGAGACTCTGGCGGCTCAGGACAGACGGGAGACTCTGGCGGCTCAGGACAGACGGGAGACTCTGGCGGCTCAGGACAGACGGGAGACTCTGGCGGCTCAGGACAGACGGGAGACTCTGGCGGCTCAGGACAGACGGGAGACTCTGGCGGCTCAGGACAGACGGGAGACTCTGGCGGCTCAGGACAGACGGGAGACTCTGGCGGCTCAGGACAGACGGGAGACTCTGATGGCGCTGGGCAGGACGAAGGCTCCGGCAGCGCATGACAGGCAGGAGCACCTGTAGGGAGAAGACGGAGAGACAGCCTGGTGCGGGGGGTTGCCACCGGAGGGCTGGTGCATGGAGGTGGCACCGGATAGACCGGACCGTGCAGGCGCACTGGAGCTCTTGAGCACTGAGCCTGCCCAGCCTTACCTGGTTGAATGCTCCCCGTAGCCAGACCGGAGCGGCGAGGTGGAATAGCCCGCACTGGGCTGTGCTGGCAAACTGGGGACACCATGCGTAAGGCTGGTGCCATGTACGCCGGCCCAAGGAGACACACTGGAGACCAGATGCGTAGAGCCGGCTTCATGGCACCTGGCTCGATGCCCACTCTAGCCTGACCGATACGAGGAGCTGGAATGTACCGCACCGGGCTATGCACATGCACCGGGGACACCGTGCGCTCCACCGCATAACATGGTGCCTGCCCGGTCCCTTTCGCTCTCTGGTAAGCACGGGGAGTTGGCTCAGGTCTCCTACCTGACTTAGCCACACTCCCCGTGTTCCCCCTGGAAGACATTTTTGGGGCTGCCTCTCGGGCTTCCTTGCCAGCCGTGTTCCCTCGTATCGCTGGCTCCTCTCTCCGGCTGCCTCTACTCATCTAGCTGCCGCCACCTGTTCCCATGGGAGGCGATCTCTTCCAGCCAGGATCTCCTCCCATGTGTTGCAACCCTTGCCGTCCAAAACGTCCTCCCATGTCCAGGAGTCCTGACATCGCTGCTGCCCGTTACCACGCTGCTTTTCCTTTTGTGGTGGGTGTTTCTGTAAGGGTTGTCTTCGGGAGAAAGAGAGGAGGACCAAAGCCCAGCGTGGTAAGTGTTCATGATGATGGTTAATTAAAACTCAGAACACTAAACAATAAATGACAACGTGAATTTACAAAACCGAAACAGTACCGTGTGGCCCAAACACTCACACGGAAACAAACACCCACAAACCAAAAGTGAAACCCAGGCTACCTAAGTATGATTCTCAATCAGAGACAACTAACGACACCTGCCTCTGATTGAGAACCATACTAGGCTGAACACAAAAACCAACATAGAAAAACAAACATAGACTGCCCACCCCAACTCACGCCCTAAAACAAAGAATAAAATAACAGAACTATGGTCAGAACGTGAAAATCACTTACCCTTCCATTTCTTGACCAGTTGTTTGAGACAGGGATGTTGTTTCAATCTGCCAATTTATAAGCAAGTTCTCTGCATTTGAGGCTACTAAGCCCATGAAACTAGTCTGCGAGAGTCTTGATATGTTTAGCAATCTCAGACTCCGTGTCATCAGATAAGACCTTGTGTGCATCTGCTACTCTGTCATAGCCTCTCTTCACACAGGTACGTGTTTGTTTTCATTTTTGTCAATGCCCTTCAGAGTCATTCAATCAATTATTTCCATCCCTTGCTGCTGCTCAAATGGGCTTCTTTCCCTCTCTCACTTCCTTGGCTGCTCTCTCAAGAACCTCAAGGGGGCCAGACCCCTGCTTGTTTTATATTTGTACACTCAAAAAAAAGTGATATCTAGAACCTACAAGGGTTCTTTGGCTGTCCCCATAGGAGAACCCTTTGAAGAACCCTTTTTGGTTGCAGGTACAACCCTTTCCACATTGGGTTCTACATGGAACCCAAAAGGGTTCTACCTGGAACCAAAATGGGTTCTCCTATGGGGACAGGCGAACAACCCTTTGGAACCCTTTTCTCTAAGAGTGTATACATGGGGGCATAATGATATCTGCTATGTAACAATAGAAAATGCCTATCTTGAGTTCATATGCATGACACATTTAAAAGATATTATGCATATTATGCATAAAACTGACCAAATGTAATCATAATTTCTATGTGTTATTTTTTTATTTAACCAATATTTAACTAGGCAAGTCAGTTAAGACCAAATTCTTATTTACAATGACAGCCTACCCCGGCCAAACCCAGACGACGCTGGGTAAATTGTGCGCCGCCCTATGGGACTCCCAATCACGGTCGGATGTGATTCAGCCTGGATTCGAATCAGGGACTATAGTGACGCCTCTTGCACTGAGATGTAGTGCCTTAGACCGTTGCGCCACTCGTGAGCCCAATAGTGGTCATTTGATCAACTTAACCCATGGCCATTGGCTCAATTTAAGGCAAACATTTTGACTATATTAGCCTGATGTATAAAACAGTCTTAAAATTATTATTATTATTATAAAATTGTGGTTTAGATACAAGCATCATAAAACCTTAAAATATTACCTTTTGAAAATCCATTTTTTGCAAGTAACTTACCACTTTTCCCATATGGTTTCTCTTCACAGATTCCATGAAATGATCATCTCTTCCTAAATATTTGGTCACATGACACATGTATGGTTTCCTGTGTATGGTCTCCCCTACATGTCTGACCAGTAGCCATTTTACCAACATGCTGCTTTATGTTTAATCAATCGTCGTTCAATAGAAAAGTCTCTCATGTCCAACCAATGTTCCATTGTTCTCTCTGTTACTCGACACCTGCAGCTGCTGTTGTTGTACTACTCTGCAATCTGCAACCCCTCTACTTTCCACAGCAGGTGAACTGGGTGAGGATGGGGGTATATTCATTTCTTTTACACGTTACTCAAGTTAGGGGTACACATACTTAGCCGGAGAGCTCGGTTGCACTATATCTTTTTCTACTTGTCAAAAGCAGGAGCAGTCATAACAGCAGAGGATCAGCAGGGAGTTGGGTTGGGGAATTAATTCACAGAAACAGAGAGGGAGAGAGGAGAACCATGTTCTCATACAAGATGTTTTCCTTTTGTTCAGCTGCACAACCACACCTTAAATGAGGAGAGGGAGCAAGAGAGAGCACTGGACAGGGTGGAGGAGAGGAGAGGTGGGGGATCATTGAATAGCTGGGCATAATGTGCTCTGGGCAGTCCCAGACCCAGCTGTTTTCCATTCTGTGGGAGTCCAAGGAGTGAGAGAGGGAGTGGGAGAAGGAATAGAGGGAGAGAGGGGAAGGGTGGACAGGGAGAGGAAAAGAGAGGAAGAGAGACACAGAGAGAGACTCGTGTGGTGAAGAACATGAGGGTTGGGTATGACATACGACCGAGTTAGAGGTCTGGGTAGAGAGGAGAGATCAGAAGATCAATACCCTCTTAACAGCTCTGCCCCTCAACAGACACTCACATACACAGGTCCCTTTATAGGCTAAAGTGGTGTGTGATTGTGTGTTTGTTTGGGTGGTGGGGGGGCTAAATGCTGAGCAGACAGACAGCGTGTGTATGTCCTGACTCTGGCAAGGACCCTGACCCTGAGGATGAAACAATAGTCAGATTGCCCTTCTCTTTTTTATTTTTATTTTATTTTTAAAAAATTAAAAAATTCTCCCCAATTTCATGGTATCCAATTGTAGCTACTATCTTGTCTCATCGCTACAACTCCCGTACGGGCTCGGGAGAGACGAAGGTTGAAAGTCATGCGTCTTCCGATACACAACCCAACCAGCCGTACTGCTTCTTAACAGAGCGCGCATCCAACCCGGAAGCCAGCCGCACCAATGTGTTGGAGGGTACTCCGCGCACCTGGCAACCTTGGTTAGTGCTCACTGCGTCCGGCCCGCCACAGGAGTCGCTGGTGCGCAATGAGACAAGGACATCCCTACCGACCAAAGCCCTCCCTAACCCGGACGACGCTAGGGCCAATTGTGCGTCGCCCCACTGACCTCCCGGTCGCGGCCGGTTACGACAGAGCCTGGGCGCGAACCCAGGGACTCTGATGGCACAGCTGGCGCTGCAGTACAGCGCCCTTAAACACTGCGCCACCCGGGAGGCCACCAGATTGCCCTTCTCATCCAGTCCCCCCTCACCCCTGCCTACCTCACCTCGGTCCCCCACCTTCCTCACCTCGGTTGCTGTAACGGTTTTCTTCTGGTGAAAGAGAGGCGGACCAAAATGCAGCGTGGTGGTTATTCATGTTTAATTTATAAAGACACTATACATGAATAAACTAACAAAAACAATAAACGTGCGAAAACCTAAACAGCCCTATCTGGTGCAAACACAGAGACAGGAACAATCACCCACAAAACCCAACACAAAACAGGCTACCTAAATATGGTTCCCAATCAGAGACAATGACTAACACCTGCCTCTGATTGAGAACCATATCAGGCCAAACATAGAAATAGACAAACCAGACACACAACATAGAATGCCCACCCAGCTCACGTCCTGACCAACACTAAAACAAGGAAAACACATACGAACGATGGTCAGAACGTGACAGTTGCCCGCATCCTCGCCTCACCTCGGTCCCCCGCCTTCCTCCCCTCTCAACTGTCCAGTGGTGTAAAGTACTTAAGTAAAAATAGTTTAAAGTACTACTTAAGTCATTTTGGGGGTATCTGTACTTTACTATTTATATTTTTGCCTACTTTTACTTCGCTACATTCCTGAAGAAAATAATGTACTTTTTACTCCATAAATTTTCCCTGACATCCTAAAGTACTCAATAAGTAAAATGGTCCAATTCACACACTTATCAAGAGAACATCCCTCGTCATCCCTACTGCCTCTGATCTGGCGGACTCACTAAACACAAATGCTTCGTTTGTAAATTATGTCTGAGTGTTGGAGTGTATCCCTGGCTATCTGTCATTTAATTTTTTTTTTTAAATTGTATTGTCTGGTTTACTTAATATACAGAATTTGAAATGGTTTATACTTTTACTTTTGATACTTAAGTACATTTTAGCAGTTTAATTTACTCTTGATTCTTAAGTACATTTCAAACCAAGTACTTTTATACTTTTACTCAAGTAGTATTTTACTTGGTGACTTTCACTTTTACTTGAGTAATTTTCTATTAAGGTATCTTTACTTTTACTCGAGTATGACAATTTAGTACTTTTTCCACCCCTGCCTCAGTCCCCCGCCTTCCACCCCTCACCTCGGTCCCCCACCTTCCTCCCCTCACCTCGGTCCCCCACCTTCCTCCCCTACTTCTCCAGGGTTCAACACTGCATTCCAGACGCCACACACAGCCAGGCCTGCATACTGTCCACACACACACACGGCCACTCCCATCCCTAGATGTTGTTTTCCCTGAAGACTACTGGGATGTCTATGCAGAATGGTGGTACACTCAGTACCTAGGGGCCTTGTTGGTATGACCATCTGAAATGGAGAGTTACCTTTCGCTGATATTTGGCCTATTTAGTTCCACCTGGTCAAATTCTTGGTACATATACAGTTGAAGTCGGAAGTTTACATACAGTTAGGTTGGAGTCATTAAAACGACTCCACAAATTTCTTGTTAGCAAACTATAGTTTTGGCAAGTCGGTTAGGACATCTACTTTGAGCATGAACAAGTAATCTTTCCAACAATTGTTTACAGACAGATTATTTCACTTATAATTCACTGTATCACAATTTCAGTGGGTCAGAAGTTTACATACACTAAGATGACTGTGCCTTTAAACAGCTTGGAAATTTCCTGAAAATGATGTCAGGGCTTTAGAAGCTTCTGATAGGCTAATTGACATAATTTGAGTCAATTGGAGGTGTACCTGTGGATGTATTTCAAGGCCTACCTTCAAACTCAGTGTCTCTTTGCTTGACGTCATAGGAAAATCAAAAGAAATCAGCCAAGACCTCAGAAAAAATTGTAGACCTCCACAAGTCTGGTTCATCCTTGGGAGCAATTTCCAAACGCCTGAAGGTACCACGTTCATCTGTACAAACAATAGTACGCAAGTATAAACACCATGGGACCACGCAGCCGTCATACCGCTTAGGAAGGAGACGCCAGACGCGTTCTGGCTCCTAGAGATGAACGTACCTTGGTGCGAAAAGTGCAAATCTATCCCAGAATAACAGCAAAGGACCTTGTGAAGATCCTGGAGGAAACAGGTAGAAAGTATCTATATCCACAGTAAAATGAGTCCTATATTGACATAACCTGAAAGACCGCTCAGCAAGGAAGAAGCCACTGCTCAAAAACTGCCATAAAAAAAGCCAGACCACGGTTTGCAACTGCACATGGGGACAAAGATCATACCTTTTTGGAGAAATGTCCTCTGGTCTGATGAAACAAAAACAGAACTGTTTGGCCATAATGATCATTGTTTTGTTTGGAGGAAAAGGGGGAGGCTTGCAAGCCGAAGAACACCATCGCAACCGTGATGCATGGGGGTGGCAGCATCATGTTGTGGGGGTGCTTGGCTGCAGGAGGGACTGGTGCACTTCACAAAATAGACGGCATCATGAGGGAGGAAATTATGTGGATATATTGAAGCAACATCTCAAGACATCAGTTAGGAAGTTAAAGATTGGTCGCAAATGGGTCTTCCAAATGGACCATGATCCCAAACATACTTCCAAAGTTGTGGCAAAACAGCTTAAGGACAACAAAGTCAAGGTATTGGAGTGGCCATCACAACGCCCTGACCTCAATCCTATAGAAAAGTTGCGGGCAGAAGTGAAAAAGTGTGTGCGAGCAAGGAGGCCTACAAATCTGACTCAGTTACACCAGTTTTGTCAGGAAGAATGGGCCAAAATTCACCCAACTTATTGTGGGAAGGTTGTGGAAGGCTACCCGAAGAGTTTGACCCAAGTTAAACAATTGAAAGGCAATGCTACCAACTAATTGAGTGTATGTAAACTTCTGACCCACTGGGAATGTGATGAAAGTGATAAATCATTCTCTCTACTATTATTCTGACATTTTACATTCTTAAAATAAAGTGGTGATCCTAACTGACCCAAGACAGGGAATTTTTACCAGGATTAAATGTCAGGAATTGTGAAAAACGGAGTTTAAATGTATTTGGCTAAGGTGTATGTAAACTTCTGACTATCTTGAGTTCCAACTGTACATGTACTTGGCAAATAAAAGCGATTCTGATTTGGGCTATGAACTTTGCTTCAGCAGCCTCTATCTGCCATTAGCCAGCTCCCCTGTACGGCCAGCAGGGCACACCTTGGCAATGCCCTAAAAGCATGAACATGTTCTCAATGTAACCAAAGTGAGTTTAAATGATGTAGATTGAATACTGTGTGTATGTCAGTGATTAAGTATATGCCCATGAGTCTGTGCCTTGCAAGGAATGTCCATAAGAGTGCTTGTGTGACAGGCTGGGGGGATGGTGGTGGGGTATGGGGTTGTTGCATAGCTATAGCACCCACCGTCTGTGCCCCCTGACATTATCATTCTGGGTCAGGGCACCATTGCCCGATACCAGACACCTCAGACCTTTGCCATTTGATTTGACGCGTTGCAGGGGGGCAGAGTGAGGTATGGCACACTGCCAGTGAAGCCCTGCCTTTTTCAGACCACCTCATCAGAATCTGCCCTGGCATAGGCATCTCTGCCTTGGCCCCGCTACCCCTGCCCGCCAAGGCTCAGGACAGGAATACAGCTAGCTGGGGCACTCTGGGGAACTCACTATGGGAACACTGTATATCATGTTGGTATATGAGCTTCTCAATGAAATCACAGAACAGAGCTGGCTCATTACCAAAGAGAAGTTTGCATTTACAGTATATAGTGAATTTATGTATTTGAAGATAGATTATTTTGTGGCACTGACCGTGTCAATGTTCTGTGTCATAATGTTCCTATTCGTTGAACGTGAAGTTGGTGGTGCAAGAGCTCTATATTTCAGGTACAGCGTTCTCTCTTTTTTCTTCCATGTCAAGAAGCAAGTCATAGCAAGGTGCTGGCTATAGATCCATATCCAATATGTATGGGAATTATACAATGATTTCACATGTGCTGTGAATAGCCTATCAGGAAACGTGCACACATGGTGTGTGTGTACATGTGTGCGTCTGGCTGCTCTAGCTCTTGCTGACAGGGTAATTGACCTGTTCAGTGTTGCATATGGACCTACTGTGATGCATGAGATTCCGCAGAAATTCTTACTTTCACATGAGGTTCGTGTCTCTGTTCCATTGGTCTTTATTTCCGAATGCATAAAAAAAAGATTATTTCCAGCACAGGTGATAAAAGCTGCACTTTTTGATTAGTCTCTCGGAAGGTAAAATAGCTATCTCACTCATCTCAGGTATTTGATGGAAGCCGAATCACAGACTGCATTGTGTGAGCTGCCACTGTTTGGCACAATGCGGTGAAGCTCTTCAACACAACACTAGGGGCTCTATTCAATCCGTAGGGCTGAAGATCAGCTTTATAGCAAGATTGACG
Organism: Oncorhynchus nerka; assembly: GCF_034236695.1. NCBI lineage: Eukaryota > Metazoa > Chordata > Actinopteri > Salmoniformes > Salmonidae > Oncorhynchus > Oncorhynchus nerka. Next base: position 72,735,604 of record NC_088409.1, read on the forward strand.
ATTAAAGGCAATGCTCCTGTGGTGGCGGAGACGCATTCATGGTAAATGCTGCTGCATATGTCGGCTCAATCAGAAATGACCTTTAAATGTGAACTATGCTAGAATGCAGATATTCTGCGCTACGGATTGAATTGAGCCCTGGTGCTGAAAGACAATCTTATTGATTTGAATGGATTCATTCCTTAAAAGTGACTAGAAAAATAAAATGAGAAGACAGCCGCTTTGTGAAACCATTTTGCAATTCATTTTTATTGCCAAGTTGATTTTGAGTATAGAAACAAACAAAAAACATACAATTCTCACAATGGCTTAAAACAAATAAAAGCCTTATCAAACATGATTTATTAAGAAACAATTGTAATGTACACAAAACAATGACCTATAAAACATTTAGACATGCAATAAATACATTCATTTCACTAAAGCAAAATAAGAACAATATTGACCATGTAAAGTAGAAAAATACTGTTAGTTTTTTTGTGTATTGCTTTCTATTCAAAACCTTGGTTTATATTTTCAAGAAAGCGCTTGAAAAATTTTTATATTTGAAATTAATAAAATAAAAAAATATTGGTGTGCTTGTTTGGTAAATAAAGTTCCATTATCTCCCTGGAGACAGAATAATATCTGATGTCAATTGGTTGTTTTACTGTAAGTTCAGTGCTTCTGTCTTCCCCTTTCTCTGTCTATCCCTATTCAGTCTACATACCTGCTGAACTTTCCTACTCTGTCTATCCCTATTCAGTCTACATACCTGCTGAACTTTCCTACTCTGTCTATCCCTATTCAGTCTACATACCTGCTGAACTTTCCTACTCTGTCTATCCCTATTCAGTCTACATACCTGCTGAACTTTCCTACTCTGTCTATCCCTATTCAGTCTACATACCTGCTGAACTTTCCTACTCTGTCTATCCCTATTCAGTCTACATACCTGCTGAACTTTCCTACTCTGTCTATCCCTATTCAGTCTACATACCTGCTGAACTTTCCTACTCTGTCTATCCCTATTCAGTCTACATACCTGCTGAACTTTCCTACTCTGTCTATCCCTATTCAGTCTACATACCTGCTGAACTTTCCTACTCTGTCTATCCCTATTCAGTCTACATACCTGCTGAACTTTCCTACTCTGTCTATCCCTATTCAGTCTACATACCTGCTGAACTTTCCTACTCTGTCTATCCCTATTCAGTCTACATACCTGCTGAACTTTCCTACTCTGTCTATCCCTATTCAGTCTACATACCTGCTGAACTTTCCTACTCTGTCTATCCCTATTCAGTCTACATACCTGCTGAACTTTCCTACTCTGTCTATCCCTATTCAGTCTACATACCTGCTGAACTTTCCTACTCTGTCTATCCCTATTCAGTCTCCATACCTGCTGAACTTTCCTACTCTGTCTATCCCTATTCAGTCTACAAACCTGCTGAACTTTCCTACTCTGTCTATCCCTATTCAGTCTACATACCTGCTGAACTTTCCTACTCTGTCTATCCCTATTCAGTCTACATACCTGCTGAACTTTCCTACTCTGTCTATCCCTATTCAGTCTACATACCTGCTGAACTTTCCTACTCTGCAACCACAAATTCAAATTCTACTTCCACCTCAATCACCCCAGTAATCTTTATCAGATGATGGACCAAATCCACCATTTCTATATGGGATCAAATTGGTTGTGTGTGTGAGTTGAATGTAAATGGGCAGTATGTTTAGGAGTGTGTGGACCCTCGGCTCTGTGACATTCTGGCAGGCGTCTCAGTGTGTGTTCAGTTCAGGCCGTCAGTAACATTGCCTTTGCTTTAGTAATGACTTTTTCTACAAGAACTGACACTCCAAATGGAGCAGGGAAGCCTAATTAAATGTGATCTCATCTGGAACAGCCAGTCACAAACAGTGACAGGGCAGTCTGCCATCCAGCTGTGTGTTTGTTCGTGTGTCTGCATTTTTTTTGTGTCTGTGTGTATCTGTGTACTCATACATGACTATTAGACCCCAGATTAGATCCGAAACTGAACTGCTATTTTCACCAAAATAGTTGTGTTTTCCTGTTAAGTTGTTTGTTGTTTCAGTCAATTCACTTCAGGAGAAGTACCGTAAATGAATCATATTAATGGAGTCAAGCCTTGAGAAACGGCAATATGATATTCTAGATTAAACGGTGTCTTCGTAGTCTGTCTTGTCTGTTGATCAGGTCTGCGGTCTGACTATTTCACTGCCCGGTGGAGACAGAACGCTCCAAGCAAAACACACTGAAGAAGACATGGGGCAGCCACCAGCCACAACTCCCTCCTCTGCTTCAACAAAGACTGTCTGTCTCTGTCATGTGGAGACTGGGTGATGATTTGAAGGCCTGGTAAGAAGACACCAATGCTGAGGGCACCCAGACTGAGACGCCAACATGAAAACCTGACGATGCAGCAGTTCACCGCCACTCAGTTTTTTCTATGTTGTTTACTTAAGCTATGACTGGTACTTCAACTCTCTCATTTTTTCTCTCTATTTCTTTCTCTCCCTCTCCATCTCAGCACATGACTTGGCTGGTGGAGCTGTGGTCTGGCTCAATTGTGCAATTTCATCCACTCATGTTTACTTTACTGGCATCTTTCTTAGCATATTTCCCTCTGAACATTTCTCGTCTTATCCTGCGTTTCCTCAATAATGATGCTCTCCGTCTCTTATATTCCTTTGAAAAATACTTCTGGACTTGAAAAGCAAGCACATAATAACGTCGTCAAATGTTGAAATTCATTTTGGAACATGATCAGGGTGTTAAGAAAAATAAAGTAGTTGTTCGCATAAACATTTAGACAACTGTCTTCTTCAGCAGGAAAAACAACTGGAAGCGACTTGATCATGGGAGAGAGGAGGTGTAGGGAAGGAGGAGTAGAGGAGGAGGGTTGTTAGCGTGGGCTAGTGGTTTGTGCTGAGTGTCAAGAAGAGAGCGGGAGACAGACGGAGGTGAGAGCAGTGCTTTGAGGTAACGAAGGAAGAAAAAGTGGGAAATCAGTGGTTGGATCGGGGAGAGAGGAAAAGGAGGACAAGGAGGAAGCAACATGCGAGAGGAAAGGCGATTGAGGAGGGTTTTAGGGGGTCACGAGGGTAATAAAAATTATAATTCAATGAATTTTCCAGAAAAGTGCAGTTTGGGGGAATAAATGGAGGAAAGCAGCTGCTTGTAATAAAGGCCAATGAAAGTGTCAAGTCTCTCCTTCCCTTATAATTCAACCCGGTCCACTGTGGGAACCAGTGGAGGCTCCTCAGAGAAGGAAGGGGAAGACCATCCTCCTCAGTGAATTTCATAAAAATTGTAAAACATTTAAAAAGTTATCCTTTTCAGATAACACTATACAAAATATATTCACGTCACCAAATAATTGATTCGAACACTTTTTTTTTGTTGCAATGAAGGTCTACAGTAGCCTCAACAGCACTCTGTAGGGTAGCACCATGGTGTAGCCAGAGGACAGCTAGCTTCTGTCCTCCTCTGGGTACATTGACTTCAATACAAAACCTAGGAGGCTCATGGTGCTCCCCCCTTCCATAGACTTAGACAGTAATTATGACACCTTCCAGAGGATGTCCTCCAACCTATCAGAGCTCTTGCAGCATGAACAGACATGTTGTCCACCCAATCAAAGCATCAGATAATTAATATAGTACTGAAAGTATAAACTACAGCTAGCTAACACTGCAGTGCATACAATGTGGTGAGATAGAGAGTTTGTAATGTTTTTCAGGCACACTTACTTAGCTAGCAAATGCAGCTAGCTAGTTTAGCCTATTCAAACAACCTTCTCAAACAGAGGGATGCTATGTTGGCTAGCTGGCTATGACTATCCAACACAACACTGGATCTCTTCCCATTCAAGGTAAGCTTTTGGTTTGACAAATTTATTGCCACCGGGGCCTATCGGTGTAAGTGCTAAACTGCTTACTGACTGTACATTGTAAACGTACTGTTTGATTGTAGCAGGTTTACTAACACATTAGTTCTATTAGCTATGTTGACTAGGACGTTACTTTAGCTAATGTGGTGACAACAGTGTGGACCGTTTGTAGCGGTTCTGATATGGTTTGGAAAGGTTTTTTCGCCTGGTCACAGACAGCTGATGTGTTGTGCATTGAAGTCCACAAGTGAGGGGAAAAGGTGAGAGGAGGAGAGTGCATAGATGACAGAAGGAATACAATATGGCTGCTATTAAAGTGAACTGTGTTTACGCGTGATCAGGGGTGTATTCATTTTGCCGATTCTGTTGAAAAAAACGAAACGAGGATAAACATACATGAATTTGTCCAATAGAAACTCTCGTTTGCAACTGTTGGACTAATGATTACATCCTAGATCAGCTAGATACAGGCAAGTGTCACCTCAAATGTTTCTCTCGACCTGTGTGCACCTACATTGTAAACTTTCATTCATAGGCTAGGTTGTAGCAACCTCATGATGGGTATAGGGAACATTTGATTATCATGTAGTAGCCTAAACCTATCGATGTTACATTGAACTGGGTGAATGGAATCTGAATGACAGTGATCCAATATGCTGCAATAGAAATAAGGCCATACTCAAACATTTTTTGTTGTTGTTAATAGACCAATAAGAAAGAGAATTCCAAACCTCTCTGCCAATAACAACTAGTTTTCAATGTTCCCCTCCCTACTCAGATCCCTCCCAGACAGACTTGCTTGAGAAATTGCTCTTTGCTAAGAAGCTATTTTTGGGGATAATTTTGATTGAAACAATCAAAGTAAGGTACTTAATTAATACCCAGAAAGGATGTCATATTTAAATAAAAACAGCTTCATTAGACCTTTCATTTGTTAAGAGTTTTCTGAAAGTAGAGCACTATGCATTTTACAATATAAGAGTGGACAGGGGTTTACTCTTTAAAAAATTAAAAATAAATAAAAGGAAGGAAGAAGGGAAAAAGATAGGGAGGCTCTTAATGTTTTCTGAATGGCGAGGTTTAGAACTAAGATCAGTCTTTCATATTTAAACAATGGGCTTATGTCCACCCTGCTGAGCTCTCCATGCTCCTCTCCCTCCCAATCTTCATCTGTGTCTCTATCGGTCTGCAAGCAGATACACACTGCACATCCTGCTCAACGCTAAGACCCAGCCAACAGTTCACTTCCTGCTCCTTCACTCCTCTGCTCTCCTTCACACCAGAACTATTCCCAGAGCATACATTAACAGCCATTCATATACTCAAATAGCATGTGGACACAAACAGACAAACCAACACTTCCCCCTTTAAACACACACACACACACACACACACACACACACACTCTGCCCCCCAAATGTAATTTCAGAACAGTAACGCTGGACATTATCTGCCTCTCTCTTCCTGTACAGATTTGGAGTGTCAGTGGAAACTATGTCTTTCTTGTTTTAACGGTGCGAGAAAAGGAAACGGGAGATAAACTTTCAGTGAGAGTGAACTAATGAATGAGAGACAGAACGAGCAGGAGAGATTTATATTCCCACCATTGACATCAACTTCAAATGGGCTGTTCCCTCTCGTCTATGGGGCTTCACATGTCTGTGGTCCAACCTCATACTGCCATGATAAATCGAAGATTGATATTGTCCACTGCCCCTGTCAATTCACATGTCATTTAAACTAGTTTCTTATGTTATAACAAAACAGCTGTGCCCATACAGTTTCCATGTAGACTATTTTTCTAAATGAACTTTGGAGCCAAGTGTGGATTTTTGTGTTTCACGTAGGCTGCTGGGAACCGCTGCATGTCCTGCAGTCCAAAACAAGCTGGCTTAAAGTGTGTTTGTGTATAAATACACACAGCCTTATTCATCATCAGCTCACAAAGCCTCCTCCAGAGAAATGGGTCAAACAACTTGAGGCTATAGCTTTCATCCACTCAGAGCCCAGCCACTGTTTATCTGTTTAGGGAAATACTGAGAAATACATCACTCCTGGTGTGCAACCAAACACGTCACTAAACATTAAGGCTTCGGGTGAAAAATAAAAGACCTAATTCACATAGACAGTATATACGTTTCTTTGGAACCAGAGGTATTACCTTATGTCTTGCCTTACAAGCCCTATCAACATTTACATTTGTATATTCTGTTGAATTAAAGTTAACACTTTTGTTTCCAAAGGTAAGACAAAATCACCAGCTTGACTTTTCCTTATGAAGATAATGTCATTGGTCAAACCCCTACAAACCCTCTATTAGGACAGTAAAAAGGAACATGTACACAGCATATTAAAATAAGAGGAAAATGTTAATATCACATGTTATCAACAAAATTGTAAGACAAGTAAAACATCTCATAACCATGAAATAACCACAGGTTTAACACAGGACTATTGTCCCCTCAAAATAAAAAATGAAAATGTCTGTAAATGTCTGTGTGTCTCTGTCTGCATGTCCGTAAGTGTGTACGTGTGTACATATGTGTGTACGTGTGTACGTGTGTAAGTGTGTACGTGTGTACGTATGTGTTGTTTGGTTGCTGTGTAGCTAAAGCGCCGCGTCCCCATGCTGGGTTCAGTCCTGAGGTAAGCACCAGTTTCACTTTGCTTTGGTTCAAAATCAAGAAAGAAAATATGTGACAGAAAAACAACACCTTGATATGCTCATTTATGTTACAGAATAAAACCCTTCAATTAATGTTGTACATTAATACAATCCCACAATAGTAGGGATTATTGTCTCAGTCTCCAAGCTAAGGTTTTAAGATTCACTAAGTCTATCACAGTGCATTCATGGCTTTAGTCTTCACATTCACCTACTGAGGTTGGCATTGGCACTATAGTGGTCAACAAACTCCAATCGGACATAAGGTCCGACAACATAGACAAATAATAAGCCAGCATGCTCTTTGGAATAAACATTCTAAAACATTTAACAACAAAACAATAAGTGCCTTCAACCCCAAACCCATAAGTGCTCATCAGTTGATAGAGACGTGCCACTGTACTGTGCCATGTTTGATAGCCTCCTAAGCAGGGAGACAGGGAAGGGCAGATGTAGGACTCGGCTCGGCAGTGCTTGGGTGTCTTGTTATGGTGTGGATCAGAGGGGCTGGATGGCAGGCATGAAATGGGCCGTCAGGCCGACAGACAGTGTGAATTGTCAGGGAGAATGTGAGATTTCACAGGGATTACTGGAAGACTGGGAGGCCAGCAGCTGGGCTGTGCTGTTCACCCACACAGACAGCGCGGCCTGCCGCCGCACCACGAGCAGAGCACTGTCAGAGGCAGCTAGCGCCCAGCTCTCATGTTCACAACGTTGTCACATTAGCAGCTCCCAGTCCCTGTGTGTGTGTGTGTGTGTGTGTGTGTGTGTGTGTGTGTGTGTGTGTGAACGTGTGTGTATTAAGGCAGCAGCGGAGCAGTCACTTTGGCCTGTCAATGATAGCACAGCCCTCTGTCAGAGTTGAGACTACTATGGGTCATAAGGATTCAACGTGGTTAGTACTATTTATGCTCAGAATGGGACAATTGTCAGTGCTGATGAATCATCTGTGTTAGAGCAATTGCTGCTATTGATAGAGACTGATTAGGAGTAATTGACTCAAGCCTCTCAGCACTGACCTGGATGGCCTCTCTGTGCTCTCCTCTGGTGAGTTGAATAGCTGTACCCACCATTGTAAATTCACTGAACAAAAATAGAAACGCAAAATGCAAAAATCCTAGATATTTTCCATAAGCACAAAAAGTTCATTTCGCTCAAATGTTGTGCACAAATTTGTTTACATCCCTGTCAGTTTGACAAGGTAATCCATCCAGCTGACAGGTGGCATATCAAGAAGCTGATTAAACAGAATGATCATTACACAGGTGCACCTTGTGCTGTGGACAATAAAAGGCCACTTCAAAATGTGTAGTTTTGTCACACAATACAAAGCCACAGATGTCTCAAGTTGAGGGAGCGTGCAATTGGCAGGCTGACTGCAGGAATGCCCAACATAGCTGCCATAATGTTAATTTCTCTACCAAACTGCCGCCAATGTTGTTTTAGAGAATTTGGCAGTAAGTCCAACTAGCCTCACAACCGCAGACCACGTATAACCACACCAGCCCAGGACCTCAACATCCGGCATCTTCACCTGCGGAATCATCTGAATCAATCACTAGCTCCCCAGTGGGTGGGCCTATGCCCTCCAAGGACCACCCATGGCTGCACCCCTGCCCAGTCATGTGAAATCCATAGATTAGGGTCTAATGAATTTATTTCAAGTAACTGATTTCCTTGTATGAACTATAACTCAGTAAAATCTTTGAAATTGGTGCATGTTGCATTTATATCTTTGTTCAGTATATTACACAACGTCACAGGCAACACCCATTCTTAGTCTACACTCCACATCACTGGATGTTAAAGCCATGGAGAAGGATTGGCGTGTCATCAGTTGGGTATGCACCATGATGCGTCCCAGTTGTGAGATCACAGGGTTGTGCTACTCGCTACTTTCTCAATAACAATTTGAAGGCACCTGGATGCAAGTCAAAATATGATTGGAAAAATACGAATAAAGAGAGGTTATGGGTTCAAAGGGTTATGGCACTGAGTGTACAAGTCATTAAGCTACTATTACTGTCACTTAATATCAGTCTCTCTGTACACAACATCATGATCAGAGTACATAACAACGGTAGAAAAACAAAGCACAGATAACTTTACCTAAATGGTGGAACGAATGCTGTTTTCAGTTAGTCCCTCCCTCGTGACTAGAACAGCTGGAGCATGGCGTAAAACTGGATAGGGAGATAGAGAGAAAAATCCAGTACCCCAAAAAAAGAAATTAAGAAAAAGTGTTCCAATCAATTGCAAATCCCAAAGCTTTGGCTTTTTCTTTTGTCCAACAGTCCTTTCAGTTCTGGACAGGAGCCCTGAATCTTGTCCATATGTGCTTTTTTCCCATTTTATGTACAATTACAATAGTAGTAGTACAAAAGTACATTTAGTACACAGGTGTAGGGTCAGATTACAACACTTTCTGGCAACAGTTTCTTTGGTTTTTCATTATGTACAAAAAACAAAGAAAAATTGATCTTTGGTTCTCAATTTGTTTTTGGATCGGTGGTTTGCGTATACATAAATACTACACTGTTTTGAGTGGGTATTCCTTGGTCAAAATATAATAGAAATAGCACGTTTCTCATTGTAGGAAGGTCTTTAAAATGCATATAATGCAAACTTAGGAAAGAAAGGCACTTATAAGAGTCTACACAGTTTGTGGGCATTCTTTAGACCAAGTATTGGCCTTAGTCTTGAGGTGCAGATCCTGATGGAGTTGAGGTGAATGACATTAGAATACTGTAAGTTAAGTTGTGTGCCCACAGGATTGTGTGGTAGCCAAGGCCTTGCTGGGGGTGACTGGTCAGAGGGTTTTAGCTGGGGGAGTAGCGTTCAATGGTACGAGAGTGAAAGTCAGAGAGGGACCCTGGGGGAGGGGGCAGGGCCTGGACCCCCAGGACATCCATCTTGTCATGGTGGCTGAGGCGCAGGTGTTCGGCTGCCAGTTTGGACAATGGGAACAGGCTCTCCATGGCATGCTCTGCCAGCAGCTCAGAGGCCTTCTCCTGCTTCAGCCCCAGGTGCTCTGCTGCGTATTTACTCAGGGGGTAGATCCCCTCCGAAAAGTCCAGCTTCAGCTTTCCGTCGGCCGTCAGAGCCCCTCCGCCCCCCCCACTGCTGTGCATCTTCATGTGGCTGATGAGGTTGCGCTGCTGGGCGAACTTGCCCCCGCACACCTGACACTCATAGGGCTTCTCCCCGGAGTGGATGCGCATGTGCTCTGTGAGGCGGTACTGGCGGGTGAAGCGCATGCCACAGTGGTCGCATGCAAAGGGCTTGAGTCCCAGGTGGCTGCGCATGTGGCGGGTCATGGTGCCGCGCTGGGTGAACTTCTTGCCACAGATGCTGCAGGGGTAGGGCCTTGTGAGCCAGTGGGTCTTCTCGTGCTGGCGCAGCGTGGCCGGGTCCTTGTAGGACTTCTCACAGGAGTTACAGCGATAGGGTCTGATGATCTCCCCCAGGACCCCAGGCGTCAGGCTCTGGCTGGACTTCTCCTCCAGGCTGTTCAGGCTGCCGTTACCATTGCTGTTGCTACTGTTGTTTTTGGGGTTGCTGCTGCCCATCTCCCCTCCAGAGTACAGCTCCTCCTCTGTGTGGGTCTCCACGTGGGCGTTGAGCTGCTCAGAGCTGGGGAAGCCCTTGTCACAGGGGATGCACACGTACAGGTTGTCCCCAAAGCTCTCAGGCTCGTAGGGTAGGTGGAACCTCCCCATAGGCCCTGTGGGTGATGGTCGACCCTCACTACTGCCTGTCCCCTCACTGCCTGAGCCACTCTTCTCCTCCTCCCCATCACAGCCCACCCTACGGTAGCGATCATCGCTCTCCTCCCCTGCTTTGTGATGGTGGTTGTGATGCTGGTGGTTTTGGTCTCCGTTTCCACCCCGTTCCTCCTCATCCTCGTCATCCTCTTCATCCTCAGCTGTGTATGACAGTGGCTCATGCTTCACCCAGCGGTAGATGTTGCCCATCTCCCTGCTGGGCTCTCCAGCCTCTGTGGGGGTGTCGGGGCTGAGGGGGCAGGGGTAGTGGTCTGGACCTTGGGAGCTGGAGCGGTGGGGCAGGTGGGGCCCCAGGGGCTTATTAAGGTGGGGGTAAGAATGAGGTGGGAGAGACCCAGCCTGATCAGCTGTCTCCATCTTCTCTGTGGGGTAGGCCCCGCCATTGTTCCCCGGCATTGGGCTGGTGCGGCCGCTCAGCCCCCCCTCCCGCTCCTCATCGTGGTGGGGCAGGGCGTGGGCCAGGTGGGGGTGGGAGGGAGTGTTCTGGGACTGGGAGTTGGGGCTCTTCTTGGAGAGGTCCAGGCCATAGATGGGGGAGCAGTTCCTGTCAGAGTGAGCTGGGCGCAGGCTGGGCTGGGCAGGCAGGGCTGAGGGTGTGGAGGGGAACACCTGAGGGCCCTGAGAGGAGGTGGGGGCATACAACTCCCCTGCATGGGTGGCATGGGGGTGGGGTGGCAGCTCCTCTAGTGGTGGGGCGCGGGGCGTGTGGGTGTTCACAACTCCCCCTGGGTAGCAGGACTGAATAACAGGGGTGGACACCCGATACCTGCCCCCTCCCCTAAACCCAAACTATTGGGGCCCATCTTCCCATAGGGCAGAAAGGCAGGAGTGGGGCGGAGAGGGTACTTCCCATTTCTCCTCATCTTCTTCTTACACAGTGCCACTAAGTCCAGCAGCTGCAGATAGCTAGCTGCAGCCAGCACGGCCCCCAGGTTGGGCTCTGTTGGGGAGCTGGGGTCTCCCTCCGTCAGACGGCCCGTGTAGATGTAGTCTAGAATGACCCGGAACACCCCGGGACTCACCATCTCGTGGTCTAGGTTGATGAGGTTGTCATGGACGACCAGGGACTTCAGGTAGAGGCTGCTGGCGGCCAGAATATTCTTATGGGCTCGGAACAACGCGTTCTGCACCACGATGATGACATCACACAGGAAGCCCTTGGTGCGCTGGGTGTTGAGTTGCAGGAGGAGGTGTCTAGCATGACTTGGGACTTCCATGGCATGGAGCATCGTCGTCAGACCGCCACCTAAAACAGCAGATATCTGTAAACGTCATGCAGTGCCAGTCAATATCTACTGTATATAGTTCCTATATTTCCTAATATGCTTGCATGATATTGTGGCACATTCCCCAATTACTTTTTGTCTTATTTTTATCTCTTTAAGTGAGACATTTAAAAACGAAGCACAGTGCTGACAAGGGTATACTAGAAATAAATAAAGTGAACTCAAATCTACATCTTCAAATCGAATTTAAAGCAGTCAATTCAGGAAGTAAACTTAAAAAACAATTTGAAATTTGAAAAAAAAAACAGGATCAATTTTCAATAACTTCCCAATAAACTGAGGAGCATAAACTATTAATTTTTTTAATACATTTTTGAATTTTAAAATTAAAATCACTTCCAAATTTGACCGCCTTCAATTTGAATTGACCCCAACCCTGCTATTAGCTGAACTCTGCCACTGTATCCCATTACTTAACTTGGTTTTGATGAATCGTAATGATTCCATGTAAGGAAAAATTAACAGATAGGCTCCAGATTTACAGTAAAGGCAGCACACATAGGAGTTACTCTATAAAAGTGAGCTATTGCTGTAAGTGAGCAGCAGTTGACATGGTTTTGTCATTATCAGAAACTGAAGTGTACACATTCACTTCCTAAACTGTACACATTCACTTCTTAAACGGAAGTGTACACATTCACTTCCTAAATGGAAGTGTACACATTCACTTCCTAAACTGAAGTGTACACATTCACTTCCTAAACTGAAGTGTACACATTTACTATCTAAACTGAAGTGTACACATTCACTTCCTAAACTGAAATGTACACATTCACTTCCTAAACTGAAATGTGCACATTCACTTCCTAAACTGAAATGTACACATTCACTTCCTAAACTGAAATGTACACATTCACTTCCTAAACTGAAATGTGCACATTCACTTCCTAAACTGAAATGTACACATTCACTTCCTAAACTGAAGTGTACACATTTACTATCTAAACTGAAGTGTACACATTCACTTCCTAAACTGAAATGTACACATTCACTTCCTAAACTGAAATGTGCACATTCACTTCCTAAACTGAAATGTACACATTCACTTCCTAAACTGAAATGCTGAGAGTGAGAAAAATAAAGATACAGATATGGATATGTTTTCGTGTTGCCGGCTTCCATAAGAAATGTTCCAGAGGTGGTGTGTGCAGTGTTTTAAACAAAGCGGAGTGAACATTTTGCAAGTATGATGAACAGCAGGTATACTGTAAACCTGTGGAGGCAGAGGACGAGTCCAAAAAAGATGTGTCTTTGAGCTCCCATTCGGCCCAGTCATATAAGGAACTCTGATCACACAGGATGTAAATCAAGACATTTTAAAGCTCCAATGCTTTAACTTGAGATTAACTCTGGAATTGTAATGGACACAAATGCTTCACACACACACACACACACAGTTGTGTATTGTTGTACTAAGGCTTAAGTAAACATTATTAACTGAACAAATTTAGCAGGATGTATTGTTCAAACATTGGAGTCTGAGGATACTTTACTGATGAGATGAAACAGTTTGTAACTGTCCCTAAGGGCTTGGTCTCGCTGATGGGAAACAAGCAACTGAATAAATCTGTCCAACCGTGGTCTTCCTGACATAAGTTCATCCTCTTATTGTTTATTTCATTGACTATAAGCCCCCAGTCAGAGGGACTGATGCATGAGATTGAAAGTGGACATTTAATTACCGACTGAGGCCTCCTTAAGACACTATTCTGCCCACATGGAGGCCCTGCAAGCCCACTGCACAACACACATAAACATACCAAGGGATCCATCTAAAGAAAAGCAGTGTATGTGGTTCTTCTACAGAGTTGTATATCCTGGCTGTCCCATAGCCTTCCATTCCTATTGTTTAAAGACACACCTCAGTCTTAATGAGTTTGCGGTGTAGTTGAGGTGATATGTTTAGAATTACCCAAAAGGTACGTAGCAATTTAAAAAATGGTGTCGTTTTGGTGTAATAATAATAACCTAACCATTTACAGATTGCCACTACTGCTCTCTTAAACGCTGTTGTCTTTCATTTCTCCCAGGTCCTATTTTACTAGAAATTCCACGATATGAGGAGCAAATCCAAAAAAAGGAACAGGTAATTCAATATGCCTCAGATGAGAATTGATATTCAAAGCGATGGGTAAGTTATACATTAACATCGTGAAGGATTTCAGTTATATATCTAGGCACTGTGCTACTCGATTGGTGCGTTGTGCGCAAGGCGCAGCCCTCATAGGCTTTTACGCATGAGGTTTGGACAGGCGCGGATGTTTCCCCAGGGTGAATGGGAGTGCACCATACACTTTTGTTCTGTCACAACACGCTATACACGGCCTGAGAGAATAGAAAGGCGGCATGAAACAGAGCTCTATGCTACACTGTCCCCTTTATGCGCGTCGAGAAACATGCCACCACCTTATGGGACGCCAGCCTTCAATTATAAAGAGTGTTTTACTTAAATGTTTCAATGATAGAGGGAAAAATATAGTAGGCATATTTATAAGTTATGATTTCATTTTTTAGATTCTGGAAAAACTGTCACATTTACTTGCGCATCTCATCTGTCTAACGAGCAGCAAGAGAGTGGGCTTGCGTGTATGGCACAATGATGCTATACTTTGTTTGGGCTCGTTTCCGTTTGTTTGATTGCTATCGTTATCATGTCACACAAGTATACACAGGAACACGCACGTGCACACACACGAGCGCTTGTAGCCTATGTGTAACGGCGGGTTTGCCATTTTTAGCGTCGTTTGGATATATGAATTACAAAAATAATAAAATAATATTAACACATTTAACGCGTTCAGTGAAAATAAAACGAATTCAAATTATTAGCATGATCATCCAGTTAGAATGAACGAATGAACTGTCTGTCATATCTTGTCATAAAGCACATTGTTTTTTCTCTCAAGACGTCGAGTAAAAGATAAGAAAGTAGTGACCAAAATAAATAATGTAGGCCTATTAAAAACCTTAGTCATGCATTAAGAGTTACTGTATCCCCTTGTCTGCCTATCAAAGACAGCTTTCTAATCCACTAAACCAATCAAACGTCTTAAAAGGCATCTCAGTGGACGGTTATGTTCACAATTCAAATATCATTCGTGCTCAAAATAGGCCTCTCTCTCTCTCACCTCTCGCCCTCTTACTGACTCTCTCTCTCTCTCTCTCTGTCTCTGTCTCTGTGTGCTCAATTAGTAAACATGTTTTACAATAATGTGAACCATTTATCATCACAAAAGTGGTTGGAGGTGAATGCTATATTTGGTATAGGGGTGACTTCTTTGAAAACCGCACTTGAGTCATCTTTGGGACAGTTTGATACCTGTGTTGTGTCTGCGTTGTCACTGCTCTGGTTTGGGGTTGAGGCTGAGTTTAGGCTGAGGGGTTCTGCTCTGAGTTAAGAACACCCTCCACACTTCCCATCCACACATTCTGCCTGCCTGATTTTCAGAGAACGACTTTGTATGCATATAGGTTTACATGTTAATCAGTGTAGTATTTTTTCGTTTGAGAATGTTCTATTTAAGGCACTTAATAATTCATGAACGTTGCAAAGAAAACATACTTATGATAGCAAATTAAATGTTAATTTTGTTTTATTTATGCTTTATTTAGAGGTTTCGACTAACAACAAATATTTGGAGAAATAGTTAAACTGTTTGTTTTCATGCTGTGAAATAGTATATATCATTGCTGTTCACATTGCTGTCAAACCACAAGGAAAAAACAGTGAGACACTGAGCTCTAAAGCCTTACGTGGCACGAACTTTTTGTGAATGGGATGTATAAACGCAGTAGAGCATGAAACCTTATTTAATGACAACTACAATTGAGGCTTTGAAAGTAGCCTAAGGAGTGGGTCTCCTGCGCTTAGCCTAAGCAGTGCAGGGAGACGTCTCGAATTTTAGATAAGGCCAGAGACATTTGCTTTTTACACTTCCTCTACAGTCAGAAGGCTAGAAAAGTGAGTAGTTTTAGACAGCCGTCAAAACGAGGCTGCCACCTTATCAACACAACCTTGCCTTTACCTTTGTTATGGTTTTGATTCGCTATGTCGTTGACTTTCTTATCAGGGACATTTCAAATGCTGAAACTCGCGATCTGCGCGCCTCATCTCTCTAGAATAGAGACCCCCAGACTTCCATTCATAATCCCGACGGGAGACAAGTGCACACGATCTCCTTTATTAAAGGGGCCTCCTAAAAAATAACTCACAGGCTATAGGTTTTACATTTTTTATTTGTTTTAAAATATGTTCTGGCTGTTAGTTTCCTTGTCACCACTAGCTTGCATGAGATAGGCCAACAAATCTTATTTTTAAAAATGTGCCTCCTTTTTTAAAAGATATTTTGCCTGCAGTAAAGTTGTAAAAGATAAGTCTAGTTTTGTGCAACCATGTCTTAATTAAATCAATAGATTTTATTGAATACACACCGAGATGGGAAGTAGGCCTACAAACTCAAAGTTGCCCTTTCAACAAAATAGACTCTAGTTAGTCCTGTTAACTTCTTCAGAAAATGTAATTATATTCCTACTCAATGCGTTCATTAGGCTATAGATAAAATAAAACAATCTTATTAAATACATCGTTTATCAAGAAATTGACAATTTGAGAAGTAATTTGTTATTCAGGCTTATAGGCTATTTTCTTTAAACAACAAAACGACATGATATACATGATTTAGGTATCTTAAATCTCGCATTAGACAAATCACTAGACTTCAACGCGCATAAAACCATCCCTGACTTCTATAGTGCGTCACCCGTCGTTATCTCAGTCTGATAACCATGAGTCTACATTAAATAATCTCCGCAAATATTGTACAAACGGAAATTCAAGCAGCCCTACACTTCATTGAAATGGCTGTAAATTAGTGATCGCCTATGACATCTGCCTACACGTGCGTAATGTGTTGTCAATATTTTTGTGATTGATGTTTTGATAAACGACATCACTTAAATGTTGACATAGCAAAGTGCAGAGGGGTTGGGAGAGGAACAGAACAGGAACAGATTAAGCCGTCATCGCTCTGGCTAAAATCGAATCAACTCCATGTGAAGCACCATGAACCCTTCATTAGTCCGATGTTAGGCGAGCTGTGACCTGTAGCTGCACTGTGGTGGAGGGGGGTGAACGCTGCACCGAGACCCACTGCATCAATTTACTACCACTGACTGACTGAGGATGAGGCATCATGCTGAACACCCAGAGACTGAACTACACCATCTGATGACAATAGGCGACATATAGGTTAGGCCTACTTAACAGCAAATAATCCAATATACATCTTACCTTGTTATAGTTTATATAGAATTTAGTCCAGTGATCCATTTAACATGATACAATTGTGTAGGCTATTCGTAGTTTGTTGGAGCTGAGAATTCTTGAATCAAACAAAAGTCTGCTCACATAAGCAACCATGTCTTGTTACAAATAAAAATCTATTAACTAATGGGTTCCATCGCAAACTTAGGAAAACATGACAATGATTTTAAAAGTTCCTCATTTGCATTCAAAATACACAAACATTAACCAAACACTGAACCCACGATAAACCCCCTATGTTCACATTAAAATCGCTAAAAGGTGAAATATTGTCAATATTTGGTCTCAATAATTTTGCTTGTTCTGTAACTGTAGTGGTCTTTAAAAAGCTGGTATTGAAACGTTACCTGGATGCCCGATCTCTTCTGCCATCCGATCTAAGTCTCCCTTAATGATCATCTCAGCAGTCTTTTGGAGTAATTTCTGACGTTTCAACTTTGAACTGCCAGCCTCCAAAAACCATGCCAGTTTTCCAAGCACGACTGCCAAAACTTTTTATTATTAATTGCTATGAATTTCTTGTTACTCTCTCCGTCCTCCCTCCCTCCCTCCGTCTCTCTCTCTCTCTTTCTCTCTGTGTGTCCTCCTTCCCTCGCTCTATCTGCCCCTCCCCTCTCTTTCTCACCCCCCCCTTCAAAAAAATACGTGCTTAGTCCAGCATCAGTTTCCTCCTGTTTTATTTTAGTAATTTCCTCGGCTATTTTTTGTGTCGAGGCTATAACGCGCAATAATGGAGCCTCTATGCGCCGTAAGTGTTTTAGCACCCCGTGTGATGTCAGTCTATAATAAAACTCTATGTTAAAATCGAGGGCAGGAACTTCATTCAACTGACCCCAACTTGAACTTCACAACACATCGCGACTTCGTCTTAAAGAGACAGGCCTTTATTGTATATCCCACAACAGTTTCGCACTGAACTGAAGTTTGGAGACATATGATACCCGTAAAAAAGAAGAAGCTTATTGTCAACAATTAGACCATGGGGGAAAAGCCTACACACTGATAGATGATGGATGGTTTATTCATATACCATTTGACTGAAACGGATCTTTAACACACGCCCTTTTAGCGTCTCAGTGGAGGATGCTGAGGGGAGTACAGCTCATAATAATGGCTAAAATGAAGTCAATGGAGTGGAATCAACCACATGGAGACCATGTCTTTGATGTTTTTAATGCCATTCCATTGACTCAATTCCAGCCATTATTATGAGCCATCCTCCCCCCAGCAGCCTCCACTGGATAGTTTCAAATGTGCTGTTGATATTGTGTACTAGTCCTAGTGGGTAAACCGTTGATAGCCTATACGGAAGTGACATTCTACAGTCCAACCCCCATTGGCTAACTTAGAGTCACTTCATCGTTAGAGTTTGGTGTCTACTGATTGTAGCATAATGTCTAATGAGTCTCACCTGCTCAGGTAAAGACAAGCAGACAAGAGCTGACAGTAGACTGCCACGGCCCATATCCTGCAACACTCTGAGCACTGATAGAGGTTGGAGGGGAAGAGCAGAACTCTGTCCCCTGATATTTATCCATCAAATATCTTTATAAGGTAATCCTGCAACCATACACTATATAGTAGTCTAGTAGTGCAGTCATTGACCTTATTTGTTTTCATGCGTAAAACGTGGGCCTATTTGGGAGCGGAAAAGGTACCTACCTCTACGTTTGGGGTAAGCTACATATACACGCAGTAAAAGGTGATTAAGTGTACATACATTGTACTGTAAATTAGCCCCAAACTAATTACAATATACTGAACAAAAAAATGCAACAATTTCAAAGATTGTACCGAGTGAAACTTCATTCAAGGAAATCAGTCAATCGAAAAATTCATTAGGTCCTAAACTATGGATTTCACATGACTGGGCAGGGTGCAGCTATGCGAGGGTATAGGCCAGGATAAGTTCCCCCCACAAATGAACTTTATTACAGACGGATACTCTTCATTCTGTTTAATCAGCTTCTTGATATGCCACACCTGTCAGTTGGATGGATTATTTTAGCAAAGGAGAAATGCTCACTATCAGGGATCTAAACAAATTTGTGCACAACATTTGAGAAATAAGCTTTTTGTGCATATGGACAATTTCTGGGATCTTTTGTTTTTAGCTGATGAAACATGGGACCAAGACTTTACATGTTGCATTTTCATAATTTTGTTAAATATATATTAATCAGGACAGCTGTTTTTGATATTTAGGTATTTTATGAAGTTTTGTTTGTCTTCAGGCCTATAGTGATTTCAGTGTTCCACACACAGTACACAGTTCTGAATTTGATCATGTACAATAACAAATTATTGTAGCCTTTGCTATTTTTAATACACAGCAATGGGCCTAGTTGCAGTGTTGGCTGACATTCTGAAAATCATCTCAATCAACTTTTCTAATTTACATCAGTTCTAAAACTTTTAGAAGCTGAGCATATGTCAAATTATATATATATTTATTCTACCAATTGACTGTAGGTATACCAATCTTTGGCTACTAATTGTAAACCGTTGTCACTGCAAATGGTCCTTTTGCCGTTATCACAAACATCTTAAATTAAACACGTTTGTTTTGAATTAGTAAGGAACGTTTCCTCTCTCGAATCCTTCAAAGAAAAGTAAGTAACTTTAGATTGAGAGACATTCTCGGGAGATTTGGTTTTACATTTACCCCTAACCAACCTCAGGATAATTGAAAGCTTTTAAAATGCGATATAATTTAGGCGTCAGGTGCTGGTATGTTAAGTCTATACTTGCCAGCTGACAGACAACTGTTCAAAAAGTAAATAAATATATACATAAGTAGGAGAGCTCATATTGGCTTCACTGACGGAATGCACCTGAAGTCGCGGTAAGTATGCAGACGCTATGTAAATATTCATGAGGCTAGCGGAGGCCATCGCGCGCTCTCTCCCAACTGTCATTTACCCACCTCGGACTCATGTCTGGTGTCGTGGCCGTTTGTGAAATCTTCTCCTCGGGATTCCCCCATCCAGACTTCCAAGCTTACTCGCCTAAAATTCCGTGCTATTACCAACCTCTTCCTTGTTTTCTCATACTCTCTATCACCGTTCGTCCTTTCTCTCTGCCCCGCACGCTCTTTTATTTCTCACGTGCAATAGTACTATATCGACACCTCTTCAGATTTGGTCGAGGTCCGATCAGACCAGGGCTGATGGCCTGGTGGATGCGCCCACAGCGACACCCAATGGTTGGCCTTCTAGGTTGTAATGTGCGCAGCAGCCTTTGTGCTTAAAGTTACCGTCACTCACTGCTAAACCCGTTACTTTGCACTGTGCTTATATTCTATTTGGAATGAAGAAAAATCGATATTACACTTGCTTTTCCATTTCAGTGTATATATTTTCTCCATACTCCAAGTTGTATGTGAACTTCTGATGTGATATTCACTGTATTACCAGACATACCAGTGTAATGGATGGCTCATAGAATACATTCCCCCCGTCAGTAAAGAACTTCTGATGTGATATTCACTGTATTACCAGACATACCAGTGTAATGGATGGCTCATAGAATACATCACCCCCGTCAGTAAAGAACTTCTGATGTGATATTCACTGTATTACCAGATATACCAGTGTAATGGATGGCTCATAGAATACATCACCCCCGTCAGTAAAGAACTTCTGATGTGATATTCACTGTATTACCAGACATACCAGTGTAATGGATGGCTCATAGAATACATCACCCCGTCAGTAAAGAACTTCTGATGTGATATTCACTGTATTACCAGACATACCAGTGTAATGGATGGCTCATAGAATACATCACCCCGTCAGTAAAGAACTTCTGATGTGATATTCACTGTATTACCAGACATACCAGTGTAATGGATGGCTCATAGAATACATCACCCCGTCAGTAAAGAACTTCTGATGTGATATTCACTGTATTACCAGACATACCAGTGTAATGGATGGCTCATAGAATACATCACCCCCGTCAGTAAAGAACTTCTGATGTGATATTCACTGTATTACCAGACATACCAGTGTAATGGATGGCTCATAGAATACATCACCCCCGTCAGTAAAGAACTTCTGATGTGATATTCACTGTATTACCAGACATACCAGTGTAATGGATGGCTCATAGAATACATCACCCCCGTCAGTAAAGAACTTCTGATGTGATATTTTTTCCCTTAATGGCACAAGCATTGGTAAAGACGGGCACAGTACATAACTCTCTATATAAGCCATAATTTGGAAAATATCTAAAACTGTACCAAAAACATGACCTTCTTTTGCTAAATGTGATTAATTATTGAAAGCAGATACATTGATGTTAATATTGTGTTCATATTAACATTTCCCTTCTATTTTAGACAATGTTATTTTGAACAGGAAATTATATGCCAATTTGTCTGAACATCTTATTTGATATGAAAATGTTTTACACAGGTCAAACTACCAAATATGTAGCAGGTGTCTTTTTTAAAATACCTATTTGCATGACAGAAATCAACAAGGTTTCCATAAGACATTTGATAAAGTCAATTTAGTTGATTGAAAGTCACCGACTGACCAAAATAGTCATATCTTTAATGATCATAACGACTCAACCGTTCCCTATAGACGATTTCATAAGCCTTGCTGTGGATTGTGACTGCTCCCTCCAACACCCAATCCTCCCATTGTCTGACCAACACCATGTCAATATGATAAGAGTTGCTACAGGTATTTATGAACACCACTGGACGGATCCCTGATTATTTCACCGTCATTATCTTGTTGCTGCTCTTTAGACAAAAGATGTTGATTTAGTAGGACACTTACCGGGCAGAAGCCTATTCATGTCTCAGCCTACGTGTGTTGTGGTATTTCAATCACAATAGCAGCTGACAATCTTCTGATCGAGGGTCTTCCTCTTGGTATTATCCAAGTTCAAGATGCTGCTGGCTGCTGTTTCATTAGAGTGGTCAAAGTCACCCGGCCTGGAGGAGAGGAGGTATTGTCTCACTCACTTCCAGGTTCCTATGATGAACTGTTGATAACCTTGGTCACAGAGGTGGGCAGAATGGAACCAGACAAGGATATGAGCCATCTAAGGATCTATTAGTTTCAATACATTTTCATACAATAATTTAACTTGGGAATACAGCATTTTATTCATTGATATTCTGTGAGTGAGCGAGCCACTTCCTCCAGAACCACACTTGGGAACCAGACATTGAGAAGCTGAGCTGCAGCAGCTAAAAAGCTCCAGGCACCAAAAGGTCTGCTGTCACCTAAATCACACACCTCCAAACTTACACTGAGTGGACAAAACATGATGAACACCTTCCTAATATTGAGTTGCTCCCCATTTTACCCTGACCAGCCTCAATTTGTCGGGGCATGGACTCTACAAGGTATCAAAAGCGTTCCACAGGGTTGTCAAGTTGGCTAGATGTCCTTTAGGTGGTGAACCATTCTTCATACATACAGGAAGCTGTTGAATGTGAAAAACACAACAGCTTTGCAGTCCTCGACATACTCAAACCGGTGCACCTGGCACCTTCTACCATACCCCGTTCAAATATATTTTTCTTGCCCCTTCACCCTCTGAATGGCACACGTACACAATCTTTGCATCAAGGCTTAGAAATCCTTGTTCAACCCATCTCCTCCCCTTCATCTACATTGATTTGAAGTGGATTAAACAAGTGACATCAATAAGGGATCATAGCTTTCACCTGGATTCACCTGGTCAGTCTGTCATGGAAAGAGCAGGTGTTCCTAACGTTTTGTAGAATCAGTGTATTTACAAATGTCAGGGCTGCATATGTTTGTGTTTTTAGAGCAGGGTTGAATCAACTTGGATGTTGAACTTGATGTAGACCCAACGTGAGTTAGTAATACTAAAGGGAAAGTGTTTTTTCCCGACAGTTGTTAGGAGATATGAGGCCCCAGCCCTCAAATGCTCAGAGCGCCTCGTTTCAATTTGCACTCAGAGTGACCAATAACATCCCAATCAAGTTATTATTGCTCCATTATTGTCTGGCAGGTGGCCTGCTGCAGTCAAGACAGTACAGAGCAGAGAGGCAGGGACCGTGGGATAGAATGGTTCACCTGCAGCCGTCTTAGCGATTAGCGCCCTGCCACCCTACACCAGATGAGCATATCATCACTCTACTCCCATTCCAACCTTCCAAGCATCTCTCTCTCCCACTTTCTCTTTCTCAGGGCAGTCGGCGCCTCTCACTCTCTCTCAGGCTCATCTCTTTCTCCTACCCTCCCTGCAGACATGGCCACGGTCCTTACCAGATGCACTCCCCCCTCAGAGCCAACCCTTCACCAGAGATTGAGCGGTAGGCTCAACATTGAATCACACCCATCTCTTAATTAAATGTAATGAGCAGCTTTGGGACAGTTTTAGGGGATAGGTGTGCAAGGCATGTCATTTGAATTCCCTGAGCTGTTGTGTTGTTTGGTCGCTATTCCAATCCACCCTCATTCTGTGATGAGCAATTATCTTGCCATATTAAATCCAAATTAGAAATACTCATGGATGATTTATGATAATACAGGGATAGTATGGAATTCCCATCTCAAATAAATGGCTATGGTGAGAGTAAATTGGTGGCATTGAAATGTCTCTGAAAGTCATACTGCAGATGTGTGAAAATGTATGTATCATAACGTATACGTTTGATACGTTTATCACTCAAGTTGGCGTTGGTTGGGGTAGCTCCAGAGGTGTGCAGCTGCCAGTCTTGTCCCTCAGGACTGCCCCAGCACCTACAGTTTGTTGGTTCCTGTGGACCATCATGCAGGGAAAGTATATTGGTAAACCCAATATGTGTGAGTGAGCAGGCCAGCCTGCTGGGCGTCTGTGGTGCACATGGCTGTCCGCTGAGTGGTCTCTGCTCCCTGGTCTCTCCTCATTAGCCTCACACAGCTCAGCCCTTCCCTTCTCACCCCCTCTCCCTTTTCTTCTCTCCTTTTACCTTCCACTCACAGAGCACACATTGGGGAAGAGCAACCTTTGTTTTCTGTATCCTACACACACAACACACCCGCTCCGCCCCTCCTTTTCTCTCCTCTTGACCGACTAAATCTCTTTTCCGGCTTGATACTCGCTGAAAACCATATGGTTTGTGACATCATGAGGGCAGGAAGCAGAGAGAGGGAAGGGGAGAGCAGAGCAGAGCAGGGGAGAGATTGGCTTGCCAGGTCTCTGCTCAGTGATGTCAGCAGACAGGCATTCTGGGAGGCCCATTGGGGGGTGAGGGGGAGCAGGTTGGAAGTGTTTTTTTTTCTTCTTCACATTTCACTCCCACCTGGATAATCAGGGAAGAGAGGGCGGAGGGGCATGGACTGGAGGAGGAGGGGAGAAGGGAAGGCGGGGGTCTCATGGACTGGAGGAGGAGGGGAGAAGGGAAGCGGGGGTCTCATGGACTGGAGGAGGAGGAGAGAAGAGAGGGCGGGGGGTCTCATGGACTGGAGGAGGAGGGGCATGGACTGGAGGAGGAGGAGAGAAGAGAGGGCGGGGGGTCTCATGGACTGGAGGAGGAGGGGAGAAGAGAGGGCGGGGGGTCTCACGGACTGGAGGAGGAGGAGGGGAGAAGGGAAGGCTGGGGGTCTCATGGACCGGAGGAGGAGGGGAGAAGAGAAGGCGGGGGTCTCATGGATTGGAGGTGGAGGGTCTCATGGACTGGAGGAGGAGGGGAGAAGAGAAGGCGGGGGGGGGTCTCATGGACTGAAGGAGGGGAGGGGGAGAAGAGAAGGCGGGGGTCTCATGGACTGGAGGAGGAGGGAAGAAGATAAGGCGGGGGTCTCATGGACTGGAGGTGGATGGTCTCATGGACTGTAGGAGGAGGGGAGAAGGGAAGGACTGGAGGAGGAGGGGAGAAGAGAAGGCGGGGGTCTCATGGACTGGAGGAGGAGGAGGGGAGAAGGGAAGGCGGGGGGTCTCATGGACTGGAGGAGGAGGAGAGGGCGGGGGGTCTCATGGACTGGAGGAGGAGGGGAGAAGAGAAGGCGGGGGTCTCATGGACTGGAGGAGGAGGGGAGAAGATAAGGCGGGGGGTCTCATGGACTGGAGGAGAGAAGAGAAGGCGGGGGTCTCATGGACTGGAGGAGGAGGGGAGAAGAGAAGGCGGGGGGTCTCATGGACTTTGTATGAACTGCATTCCTTCAGGGAACTGTCCCTGTATAATGATGTCTGTACTTACCTGTCGTACACACTTGCGTCTTGTCCCTGATTTGCACTCTCCTGCACACACATGAACATTCTCAAAGTGTAAGCAAAAGGTATTTCAAATTTTATGTTGGTCTTGGGCAGAAGAGTCATTCTGGGGATAAGACAGTCCCGTCACTTTTCCACCTGAAGAATTTCAGTCATTTCTACCTCTCTGTGTGCCTAAAACCTCCCTAGATCATCTCTCATCCTCTATGTCTCTCACTGGCAGTCACTCACTGGCAGTCACTCACTGGCAGTCACTATCTGTGCACCAGGCTTTTTGTCTGTCAGCCTCCCTCCCTTTCGCTCGCTGGGTGAACTCTTCCGCTTTGTTGGGAGGTCCTGGTCTCCATACCATCACCCCCATTCCATCCAGCTCTCTATCAGCACACACACACACACACACACACATGTACACACACACACACGCTGAACTACCCCTCACTCCCTGATTAATGGCAGAGCTGGGGAGTGTGCCAGGCCAGTTCCTTACAAAGTGAAGGGAAAGAGGAGAGAGAGAGAGATGTGGTTTTGGAGCCTGTCTCTGCGCCCCCTTGCTGCCCCCTCTCTCCATCTCCTTGCTGGCTCCTCCAGGGACACACGCCTTGGCCAGGAACCAGGGCGTCAGGACCAGGCTAAGGGGGAGAGAAAGGGGAACAAGCGTGAGGGATATCATAGAGGAAAGAACTTGAGGTGATAGAGAAGTTTGAGTGAGTATATTCAATCAGGGGAAATACAGGGTTTGTGATCAGAAGACTGAATTGGGAGAGTGGTAGTGTGAGGTAGGTGTGTCTGGTGTGCAGTGGTGGATTTAGGTATAGGTGAGATGGGCAGCCACCCAGGGCGGCACGGGGCGCCTGCACCAAAATATTTGGAATGGTGACATTTGCGCGATAGGTTTTCTAGCGCTCATTTGCAAGTCACGTCAATGATATCATGTCACCGTGTGGGACTGTGGGTCAATTAACCTTGTCAGAGTGGGCGCCATGATTCTAGTTTATGAGCTAGGTAGGCTACTGCCTGGGAAGGTCTCCCACTTAGAAGTACAATATGGGGAGGGGGGGTAGGTTGACCTCCCCACTGGAAGCCCGAGGTAGGTGGAGTGGGGGAATCTATCAAATAGCGCACCTCTAACTTTGTACAGTCCTAATGCAATTATTAAATTCAGTCACACTACGAAATGCTACCGAATAAATCACAATTCATTCATAATACTGTGAATATATAGTTTCATAGACATATTGTTGCATTGTTTTCTGGTTTGTGTGAAATTGTTAAGAATAATATAAAACCAGTCCACACACCACCAAGGTGAATTGGTTTAGTCTTGACTCTTGGTCAACAGTGTTGGGGGATGGGTAATGTATTGATGCTCAAGTGCCAAATCAACACAAATTTGTTTCTATTTGTCTTTGTTAATTTTTGATATTTCTGTATATATTTTTATATAGTCTTAAATGTTATGATTATTTGTGTTGTTCCAAATGTCTGAATAAAAATGAGTGCAGAAGGTTTTTTAAATTCTTTATTTTATTTGGCGGGGGCTCACTGAAGGGGGGGGGGGTTCGCCCAGGAGCCATACAAGCTAGAACCACCACTGCCAGTGTGATCCTATATCAGCCCTGGTCTGATATGTTCAAAGTGTTGAGGATGGATTGATAATAAGAAAATGGATCGTGTAAGAATGGGTCAGACGACATGTGTTTGGCCAACTTCCTAGCATCGCTGGATCCTGCCATGAGTTCATTACAGAGCTATGGTGTGGCTGAACACTCCCATACACCCAGTCTGCCATCTGCCCGGTACAGTTGAAACCAGTATTCATAGAGCACACTTCTCCAGTGTGCCACCAGTGGCCATGGAAGGTGAGCATTTGCCCACTGAAGTTGGTTACAACGTCAAACTGCAGTCAGGTCAAGACCCTGGTGATGACGACAGGCACGCAGATGAGCTTCCCTGAGATGGTTTCTGACAGTTTGTGCAGAGATTCTTTGGTTGTGCAAACCCACAGTTTAATCAGCTCTCCGTGTGGCTGGTCTCAAACTATCCTGCAGGTGAAGAAGCCAGATGTGGAGGTCATGTTTATTTTCTGGCGTGGTTACACGTGGTCTGAGGTTGTGAGGTCGGTTGGACATACTGCCAAATTCTCTAAAAAGATGGCTTATGGTAGAGAAATTAATATAATTTTATCTGGCAACAGCTCTAGTGGACATTCCGGCAGTCAGCATGCCAATTGCATGCTTCCTCAACTTGGGACATCTGTGACAATGTGTTGTACGACACAAATGCAGTGGCCTTTACTGTCCCCAGCCCAAGGTGCATCTGTGTAATGATCATGTGGTTTAATCAGCTATTTGATCATTCATTCACCTGACAGGTGTGGCATATCTTGGCGAAGGAGAAATGCTCACTAACAGGGACAAACAAATTTGTGAACAACATTTGAGAGAAATAAGCTTTGTGCGTCAGGAACATTTCTGGGATATTTTCTTATTTCAGCTCAAACACGGGACCAACACTTTGCAATGTTGCGTTTTAATATTTTTGTTCAGTGTAATTGTCTTATCAGGTGAATGATAATGGCAAGTAGAAGTAATCAATATTTTTCGATTTGGTAGACAGTTAAATTATTTTGACCTCCCCAGAGTTCACTCTAACAGTCTATTTACTGGAAAGATATCTTGGCAGCGTAGAGAACATTTTGCTGTTGAAAAACACATTTTTGCCAATTCTACAGTTTGGCATGGAGCCGAGAGAGAATTCAGCAATTCTAAAGCTAATTTCCTGCAAATTCTCTGCATTTTGCCATGGCTAAGGCTGTTCATCTGCTCAAACATAACACAATCAATGGGCATGTGCACTGAATGCCTTTAAAAAAAAAAAAATCTCCCTGACTGTCAAGCTTTTATTTTGATTGTTAGTTCTCAAAGATGGTATTAGTAAAAAAAAATACATATTTTTTGGTTTGGGTCCTTTAAGTTGACACATAAATTACCACTTCAACAGCCTAAGAATTGTCTATACAGAAAAGCCCCTGTAATTAGTTCCAATGGCTGTAATTTCCTCCATACTAAAGGGATAGTTAGAGATTTTGTCAAGGAAGCCCTTTATCTACTACCCCAGAGTCGGATGAACAAGAACAGCTAGCATGCTAACTTTTCCTGGAGACTTTGACATTGTGTTACCGCTAGTTAGCGTTGGCTCATGAAACTACTTCTTAACTTCCTTCATATTGGACACAGAGACCTAATGGTATCCACAATGGTATGTATTCTGTTGCAGCTAGTGATATTCATTAAATAATAATTGTTCACATTAAAAAAATCCACCCCCAAAATATTTTTCACCAAAACAAACAATGGCAGACTCCCTGCAGTACCTCAGGCCAGTTTTAAAACCCCTGGTCTAAATGTTTTTTTTTTCTCAACCTAAGAATACATAGTGTTCGAGTGTGATTTGCTCACCATCACAGCCTTGGAGTCCCAGGCTGGTGTGTGAGACCCAGGCAGTCTTCCTTCTCTGTGTTTTATGGGCTGTGTGGTGCAATGACCTCCCTCTCACCCCGGTGCCACCCAGCCGCTCGGCCCTTGCCAAAACCCCACATCTGCTATCCATAAACGCCAGCCACTCTTTCCTTCTCCCTCGCCCACACTGCCTAACTCAAGGTCTCTCTCACACTCCAGCATTTCTTCCTCTACAGCTCTTATTCTCATTTCCCAACTCCATAGATCTCATTTGCATTCTCTCCATCTCTGGTTTTATTCAGTTTGAACACTTCGTTAGTCCCTAAACAACTGCATTTGGGGCGGCAGGTAGCCTAGTGGTTAGAGCATTGGGCCAGTAACTGAAAGGTTGCTGGATTGAATCCGAGCTGACAAGGTAAAAATCTGTCATTCTGCCCCTGAACAAGGCAGTTAACCCACTGTTCCCCGGTAGGCTTCAATTGTAAATAAGAATTTGTTCTTAACTGACTAGCCTAGTTAAAGATAAATCGGTTTAAAATTGATAGTGTTGGAGGGAAATTGTGTATGCGGTCTATAGACAGTCCCACATGTTACTGTAAAAACATTCTCCGTGGCGTGTGGGGATATTGCCCGGCAAGAGTTCCATTTTTTAGCAAAATCCTTCGCAAGGAGATTCCTGCAAAAATATTTTTTGAAGATGAGTCCCCCCACAATCATGAACAGCTAGCTAGAACAGGCACACCACACCAGTCTTCAGCTTTAAACAAGATGTGTTCAACACATCACCATTCAGTGCCCTTGCCTTCATCCATAAGAGTAAAAAGAAATGAAGCAGATAAATGGTGTTTCAGCAAAACTGTCCAGTGCTCCCGGCGTGCACCCCAATGCAATAGGCATTACTCTTGTGCAATTGTTTTAGCTTTATTTTTCAACTTTTTCCACACTGTAATCAAATTCGCAGTATGAAAAATGTTGAACTTTTGATCCCCTCCATTTCTTGGATCATGTTCCACCTCTCCAACCCCAAGTCTTCACCTTCTAGTTTCCCAGACATATTGGCATGCCTCTTTGGTGCAGTCCCAACAGAGACCCCAGATGAATAATGGAGCTGCGAGCATGCAAGAGCACAGTTTTATGATAAATATTACAATTCATAAATCAGTTTCTCCGTGGAGCACAAAGCATGGGATAGGGAGGAATGTAAAACTGTTGCGCGTCCTAGATCCAGAGCGAGAACATGGGTTCTCGCGTTCTCTGCTTGAGACTGACTGGTGGGGAAGAAGGGTCTTCAGCTCAGGGAGAGACCACCAGGGAGTGGAAGGGGGGCACACTATGTAGAGGTCTGAGACTATAGCTAGTGTGGAGGATAAGCTGTGTACCAAAAATTAATTTAAGAGGCACAAATTGTGGACATTTTTCTTTGAAGTCGTCATGCACACTATCTGCAAAAATAATAAATACAATATCAGAATAAAATGCAAAGACCTAAAGGAATGGTAGGGGAAAGAGCTGGAGAAGACTTCCTAGAACAGAGTGAGCAATGGAACAAAATGGGAAAGGCAAGCTTGTTCATCCAAAGTTGTGATCATTGTTGTTCAGATTTTCAATTTGTGTCATTTGTGCCAAACATGTTGAAATTGAGAATGGAATCTGTACAACAGTATTATTGATCTGAACATGCTCTCTCTGATTATGCCTCAACATTGTCTTCATGTTTGATCAAGTTAGTGTTTGAGTACAGGGCCATAACAGTGCATGGCTCTCATATAATCAGTGAGTTCAGTTCCACTGTGTTAGTCACTGCAACAAAGAGCCTGTTTCCTCTTATACACTGCTGCCATCTAATGGCCAGGAAACAAACTATCTGGACCACAAGGACATTTTCCAAAGAAATAAAGAAACAAGTGATTGTCTAATTGGTTTTTATTTAATACACATTACAATCCATCTATTGGAGTGAAAATGTAATCACCACAGTCCATGCAACTCTCTACAGACTCCAACACACCTCTTGCAACAGACCACCACCTACTCCATGTCAAAATCATCCGGCACCTGAGTCCCTTCCCCCTTGACCCAGGGCAGGGGCAAAGGCACATAGGGGTCATATGTCCAGCGAGGATAGACCCTCTTATACAGGTTCATCATGACAGTATCCTGAGACCGCATTTGGCTGTCAAATACACACTTCATGTGTCCATGAGTACCTGAAAAACATACACACACACAGGTTAAGGTCAGGTAGTCACACAATTGTCCAATGAAGGCAACACATTGTTTCATGTCACTAAACAGTATTGACAAGGTTTAGGTTTTCTCCGTACCTAGGGCCTCCTTGATGTGTCCTCTCCGGCCCCACTTGGTTCTCAGCTCAACAGGCTTAAACCACAGGATGTCGTCTATCAGAGAGAAAAAAGCACAGAGGTCAGTTAACATGAAAATAAATCATGAAAACCACAGGTAAGTCAGAGCTATTTCTATTCCACATTACGACAGTAGTTGTGGGCCAAAAGGCACCTATTCTGTATATAGTGCACCCTGTGGGCCCTAGTCAGACAGAAGTTCTGTGGGTATTATTGGGAAACATGTAGTGCTTAGCTCAGTGCCCCCTCACCCCTGTTGAAGAACATGTATCTGCAGACAGCGGACCGGCGGTTGATCTTGAAGGGGTGGCCACTCAACACGATCCTCTTCAGCACCACACGCTGGGGGTCACAGCTCAGCAGACTTCCTGTACCCACCAGGTCCTGCATGCCTGAGGGAGAGAACAAGCGATACTGGCTCAAATACAGACAGAACAGGAGAGATACAGGTAGAGACAGTGTGTTCCTCTGTCCTTCCCCCATCCTTAAACAGGTAGAGAAATACTAAGTCAGCCAAACATCACTATCCAGGCCCTTACCATCCTCCCTCTGTTTGAAGAGCAGTACCCCAGCAGTGGGGAATGTGATGGGGGCGTACACAGAAACCACCGTGGGGGCGTCAGCACGAAGGAAACGCTCCAGCTTGTGCTTGTCGGCTGGAGAGAGAGCCAATCACAGGTTAGATACAACACCGAGCAGACAAATAAATGGTTGTATAACAAGCCAAAACAATACTTCAGCATATTTGCCATACATTTGCTTCAATTTTGTTCAAGTTGTGCTGTTTCCAGGTCCCCCTACCTGATGTGTGCTGGGAGAAGATGGGGCAGGCCCTGAACCTCCTGAATCCACAGTGGAACACCAGCTCCTCTTTAGACTTGATAGGGTCTGTGTTGCTGGGGTGTCTCCTCACCAGCATGTGCATCACTGACATCTGATCAGAGGATGGAAGGCAACCAAATGGTAAGAAGCTGGAAGAATAATTTCTAATGAACTATAGTGTTAAAACCATTAGCTAGAGTTGTTACAATTGATTTATACATGTGGGAAGTATTCAGAGCCCTATACTTTTTCCACATTTTGTTACGTTAGCCTTATTCTAAAATTGATTAAATATCATACTTTCAGTATTCGGCACACAATACCCCATAATGACAGGGAAAAGTAAGTTTTTTTTTCTTTTGCAAATGTATAAAAAAATAATAATATATATTTACATATATATTCAGGCCCTTTGCTATGAGACTCTAAATTGAGCTCAGGTGTATCGTGTTTCCATTGATCATCCTTGATGTTTCTACAATTCAATTGATTGGACATGATTTGGAAAGGTACACCTGTCTAGCTAAAGGTCCCACAGTTGACAGTGCATGTAAGAGCCAAAACCAAGCTACGAGGTCAAAGGAATTGTCCCTAGAGCTCTGAGACAGGTTTGTGATCTGGGGAAGGGTACCAAAACATTTCTGAGTGGCCTCCATCATTCTTGAATGGAAGAAGTTTGTAACCACCAAGCTGGCCACCAACCACCAAGCTGGCCTCCCGGCCAAACTGAGCAATCGGGGAGAAGGGCCTTGGCCAAGAACCCGATGGTCACTGACAGAGCTCGAAGGTTCCTCTATGGAGATGAGAGAACATTCCAGAAGGACAACCTTCTCTGCAGCACTCCATCAATCAGGCCTTTATGGTAGAGTGGCCAGACGGAAGCCACGCCTCAGTAAAAGGCACATGATAGCCCGCTTGAAGCCAAAAGGCACCTAAAAGACTAAGAGAAACAAGATTGTGAAACAAGATTCTCTGGTCTGACGAAACCAAGATTGAAATCTCTGGCCTGAATTGCCAAGCGACACATCTGGAGGAAACCTGGCACCATCCCTACGATGAAGCATGGTGGTTGCAACATCATGCTGTGGGGATGTTTTTCAGCAGCAGGGACTGGGAGACTAGTCAGGATTGAGGCAAAGTACAGACAGATCCTTGATAAACCTGCACCAGAGCGCTCAGGACCTCAGACTGGGGTGAAGGTTCACCTTCCAACAGGACAACAATCCTAAGCACACAGCCAAGACAATGTATGAGTCCTTGAGTTGCTCAGCCTGAGACTGAACTTTAACCCGATCTAACATCTCTGGAGACTGAAAATAGCTGTGCAGCGACGCTCCCCTTCCAACCTGACCGAGCTTGAGAGAATCTGCAGAGAAGAATGGGAGAAACTCCCCTAATAC
Organism: Oncorhynchus nerka; assembly: GCF_034236695.1. Taxonomy (NCBI): domain Eukaryota; kingdom Metazoa; phylum Chordata; class Actinopteri; order Salmoniformes; family Salmonidae; genus Oncorhynchus; species Oncorhynchus nerka. Next base: position 72,768,792 of record NC_088409.1, read on the forward strand.
AGGTGTGCCAAGCTTGTAGTGTCATACCCAAAAAGACTCGATGCTGTAATTGCTGCCAAAGGTGCTTCAACAAAGTACAGAGTAAAGGGTCTGAATACTTATGTAAATGTAATCAGTTTTTATTTTTTATAAGTTAGCAAACATAATAAAATATTGAATCAATTTTAGAATAAGGCTGTAACATAAAATGTGGAAAAAGTCAAAGGGTCTGAATATGTTACGAAGGCACTGAATATAGACATACTACATCCAAACGTATGTGGACACCCCTTCAAATGAGTGGATCCGGCTATTTCAGCCACACCCATTGCTGACAGGTCTACTAGGTCAGTTAGGATCATCACATTATTTTAAGAATGTGAAATGTCAGAATAATAGAGAATTATTTATTTCAGATTTTATTTCTTTCAAGTGGGTCAGACGTTCACTCAATTAGTATTTGGTAGCATTGCATTGTTTAACTTGGGTCAAATGTTACAGATAGCCTTCCACCAGCTACCCACAATAAGTTGGGTGAATTTTGGCCCATTCCTCCTGACAGAGCTGGTGTAACTGAGTCAGGTTTGTAGGCCTCCTTGCTCGTGCATGCTTTTTCAGTTCTGCCCACAACTGTTCTATAGGAAGAGGTCAGGGCTTTGTGATGGCCACTCCAATACCTTGACTTTGTTGTCCTTAAGCCATTTTGCCACAACTTTGGAAGTATGCTTGGGGTCATTGTCCATTTGGAAGACCCATTTGCGACCAAGCTTACCTGCCTGACTGATGTCTTGATGTTGCTTCAATATATCCATATCATTTTCCTCCCACATGATGCCATCTATTTTGTGAAATGCACCAATCCCTCCTGCAGCAAAGCCCCCCCACAACATGATGCTGCCACCCCCGTGCTTCACGGTTGGGATGGTGTTCTTTGGCTTGTAAGCCTCCCCCTTTTCCTCCAAACAAAACGATGGTCATTATGGCCAAACAGTTCTATTTTTGTTTCATCAGACCAGAGGACATTTCTCCAAAAAGTGTGATCTTTGTCCCCATGTGCAGTTGCAAACCGTAGCCTGGCTTTTTTTATGGCGGTTTTGGAGCAGTGGCGTCTTCCTTGCTGAGCGGCCTTTCAGGTTAGTACAGTTCCCGCTCAGCCCAGTCAAAACTGTTCGCTGCTCTGGCCCCCCAATGGTGGAACAAACTCCCTCACGACGCCAGGACAGCGGAGTCAATCACCACCTTCCGGAGACACCTGAAACCCCACCTCTTTAAGGAATACCTAGGATAGGATCAAGTAATCCTTCTCACCCCCCCCCCCTTAAAAGATTTAGATGCACTATTGTAAAGTGGCTGCTCCACTGGATGTCATAAGGTGAATGCACCAATTTGTAAGTCGCTCTGGATAAGAGCGTCTGCTAAATGACTTAAATGTTAAATGTTGATATAGGACTCATTTTACTGTGGATAACAATACTTCTGAATCTGTTTTCTCCAGCATCTTCACAAGGTCCTTTGCTGTTGTTCTGGGATTGATTTGCACTTTTTGCACTAAAGTACGCTCATCTCTAGGAGACAGAATGCGTCTCCTTCCTGAGCGATATGGCATTTATACTTGCGTACTATTGTTTGTACAGATGAACGTGGTACCTTCAGGTGTTTGGAAATTTCTCCCAAGGATGAACCAGACTTGTGAAGGTCTACAATTGATTTCTTTTGATTTTCCCATGATGTCAAGCAAAGAGGCACTGAGTTTGAAGGTAGGCCTTGAAATACATCCACAGGTACACCTCCAAATGACTCAAATGATGTCAATTAGCATGTCAGAAGTTTCTAAAGCCATGACATAATTTTCTGGACTTTTCTAAGCTGTTTAAAAGGTACAGTCAACTTAGTGTATGTAATCTTCTGACCCACTGGAATTGTGATACAGTGAAATAATCTGTCTGTTAACAATTGTTGGAAAAATGACTTGTGTCATCCACAAAGTAGATGTTCTAACCGACTTGCCAAAACTATAGTTTGTTAATAAGACATTTGTGGAGTGGTTGAAAAACGAGTTAATGACTCCAACCTAAGCGTATGTAAACTTTCGACCTCAACTGTGTGTGTGTATATATAAATGTATACATTTTTCCCCCCTATGTAGTTTGTCTACACTTTATCAACATATTTAACAGCAGAAATGGGTTACAATTCTTAACTTTTAGACTTAAGACACTAAGTACACAATAATTCAGGAGTATCCCAATACTGTATACCTTCTGTTCATGTGGCAGTAGGGAGACCAGCACCAGAGGCCTGCCTGCCTGGACACTCTCCATCACCGTGGGGGGAACATCCACTACATGGAGGGTCACATACCAGCCCACCTAGAGAGCAGAGTAAATAGATTGGGGGCACCGAGAGGGGACAGGGTTGAAACAGGATGTCACACACACACGGCAGACCCTTACCATGGCCCCCTCTTCCTCCTGCGCAGCCTCAGCTAGTACGCGGCGGCGTGTGCGCTCAAAGCTCTGAAACTGGAAGATGCGGGAGTAGTCTGCAGGCAGGTTCTCCAAGGGGTCCCAGGGGGAGGAGCGGAAACTCTTCAGGCCCCTGTAACGCTGGAACCTGAGCACACAGGAAATTAGCAATGTCAGAATATAGCTAAGTAATTACGCTGGGCCAATCATCTTGGAAAGTAAAGTTTGGGCGTTAACGGGATTGTCATATATAATAGACCAGATGTTTGACATGTTTGGTGACTCCCCTCCCCCCCAAGTGTTGCTGAAGAAAATGTTAGATATTGGAGTGCTGAAGCACTTTGATCAGAGGTCAGGATCAAGTCACACACATTCTGCTTGACCGTTTTTCCAAATGTAAAATATCAACTCAATGTACAGGTAACTGCAAAAATAAAGGAAACGCTTCAGTAAATGAGTGTGTGAGCCATGGGTTGATGTTTTTTTCAGGGATCGGTTGAATGTTTTTGCTTAGACAGCGTTGTAGCCCACACTGAAAGCAGAGGGTCCTGTACAGTACTGAAAGAGAAGTAAGGGACCACTGTGTTTGGTAGTAGACGATATGATAGTCATGCCCTTACCTGTTCTTAGCCGATTGGTCTAGAGGGGTGTCCACTTCATCTGGGAACATTTCATTGGCCCGAGCCTCCCGGTATCGTTTTAACCCCTCCCCTTCCTCTGCCTCGTCCATGTGCTCATCATAGCGCTGGTCTGCTCCACCCTTGTCCGATGTGGAATTCAGCTCCTCCTCCTCCTCCTCATCAGAGCCACCACCTGAGGCAGCATCCTAAACCAAACAGTAAAAGACAGGAAGTTTCTACTAGAGCCGGCAATTGCCAGGCATCTCACAATACGATATTATCACGATACTAAGGCGCCGATACGATATGTATTGCGGATCGATAGTGACTATTGCAATTCGATGTCCCAAACATATTGCCCACCATATGTCTGCTGTAGAGGGACAAGAGAGCAATGAGAAAATGAGTTGATCATTCATAGAAATAAAAGTGCTGAAAAATTGTCTCCTTTAAAAAGAAGATGGAGAACAAGCTACCAGGGGGGGGGGTACTGTAATTTTAGTGCAGGTACAGCCAACTAACACAAAAATAATATTGTGATTTTGTGAGGGGGCACCGGTTAGTTGAGGTAGTATGTACATGTAGGTAAAGTTATTAAAGTGACTATGCAAAGATGACAACAGAATAGCACTGGTGTAAAGAGGGGAAGAGGGAGGCAATGCAAATAGTCTGGGTAGCCATTTGATTAGATGTTCAGGAGTCTAATGGCTTGGGATAGACGCTGTTTAGAAGCCTCTTGGACCTAGACTGGTGTTCCGGTACTGGTTGCCGTGCGGTAAGAGAGAACAGTCTGACTAGGGTGGCTGGAGTCTGCGATTATGATTTTAACGCCGATACCGATTATTGGAGGATCAAAAAAGTCGATACCGATTTAATCGGCCAATTTTAAAAAGATATATATTTTTTTTAATGTATTCGTAATAATGACAATGACAACAATACTGAATTAACACTTATTTTAACTTACTATAATACATCAATAAAATCAATTTAGCCTCAAGTAGATAATGAAACATGTTCAATTTGGTTTAAATAATGCAAAAACAAAGTGTTGGAGAAGAACGTAAAAGTGCAATATGTGCTATGTAAGAAAGCTAACATTTCAGTTCCTTGCTCAGAACATGAGAAAGCTGGTGGTTCCTTTTAACATGAGTCTTCAATATTTCCAGGTAAGAAGTTTTAGGTTGTAGTTATTATAGGACTATTTCCCTCTACCATTTGTATTTCATTAACCTTTGACTATTGGATGTTCTTATAGGCACTTTAGTATTGCCAGTGTAACAGTATAGCTTCCGTCCCTCTCCTCGCTCCTCCCTGGGCTCAAACCAGGAACACAACGACCACATCGAAGCAGCATTACCCATGCAGAGCAAGGGAAACAACCACCCCAAGGCTCAGAGCGAGTGAAGTTTGAAACGCTATTAGCGCGTGCTAACTAGCCAGCCATTTCACTTCGGTTACACCAACCTCATCTCGGGAGTTGATAGGTTTGAAGTCATAAACAGCGCAATGCTTGACGCACAACGAAGAGCTGCTGGCAAAACGCACGAAAGTGCCGTTTGAATGAATGTTTACGTGCCTGCTTCTGCCTACCACCGCTCAGTCAGATACTTGTCTGCTCAGTCAGATTTTATGCAACACAGGACACGCTAGATAATATCTAGTAATTTTATCAACTATGTGTAGTTAACTAGTGATTATGATTGATTGTTTTTTATAAGATAAGTTTAATGCTAGCTAGCAACTTACCTTGGCTTACTGCATATGCGTAATAGGCAGTCTCCTTGTGGAGTGCAACGAGAGAGAGGCAGGTCGTTATTGCGTTGTACTAGTTAACTGTAAGGTTGCACGATTGGATCCCCCGAGCCGACAAGGTGAAAATCTGTCTTTCTGCCCCTGAACGAGGCAGTTAACCCACCGTTCCTAGGTCGTCATTGAAAATAAGAATGTGTTCTTAACTGACTTGCCTAGTTAAATAAAGATTAAATAAAGGTGTACATTTTTTCCTTCTTTTTAAATCTGCAAATCGGCGCCCAAAATTTTTCGATTGTTATGAAAATTTGAAATCGGCCACTCCGATTAATAGGTCGACCTCTAGTCAGGATGCTCTCGATGGTGCAACTGTAGAACCTTTGAGGATCTGAGGACCCAAATCTTTTCAGTCTCCTGAGTGGGAATAGGTTTTGTTGTGCACTCGTCATGACTGTCTTGGTGTGCTTGAACCATGTTAGTTTGTTGGTGATGTGGACACCAAGGAACTTGAAGCTCTCAGCCGGCTCCACTGCAGCCCTGTTAATGAGAATGGGGGCATGCTCAGTCTTCTTTTTCCTGTAGTTCAGTCATCTCCTTTGTCTTGATCACGTTGAGGAAGAGGTTGTTGTCCTGGCACCACATGGCCAGGTCTCTGAACCTCCTCCCTATAGGTTGTCTCGTCGTTGTCGTGATTAGGCCTACCACAGCAGCAAACTTGATGGTGTTGGAGTCGTGCCTGGCTGTGCAGTCATGAGTGAACAGGGAGTACAGGAGGAGACTGAGCACGCACCCCTGAGGGGCTCCTATGTTGAGTCTCAGTGTGGCGGGCCGTCCTCACCTGGGGGTGGCCCGTCAGGGAGTCCAGGATCCAGTTGCAGGGGGTGGGGGGGGGGGGGAGGGGGATAGTCCCAGGGACCTTAGCTTATTGTTGAGCTTTAAGGGCACTATGGTGTTGAACGCTGAGCTGTAGTCAATGAATAGCATTCTCACATAGGTGTTCCTTTTGTCCAGGTGGGAAAGGGCAGTGTGGAGTGGGCATCTGTGGATGTGTTGGGGCGGTATGCAAATTGGAGAGGGTCTAGGGTTTCTGGGATAATGGTGTTGTGAGCCATGACCAGCCTTTCAAAGCACTTCATGGATACAGACGTGAGTGCTACGGGTAGGTAATAATTTAAGCAGGTTACCTTGGTGTTCTTGGGCACAGGGACTATTGTGGTCTGCTTAAAACATCTTGGTATTACAGACACAGACAGGGAGAGGTTTAAGATGTCAGTGCAGACACTTGCCAGTTGGTCAATGCATGCTCGCAGTATACGTCCTGGTAATCTGTCTGGCCCTGCAGCCTTGTGAATGTTGACCCTTTTAAAAGGTCTTACTCACATCTGCTGCGGAGAGCATGATCACAGTCTTCATGCATGTTTCAGTGTTTTTTGCATCGAAGCGAGCGTATAAGTAGTTTAGCCCGTCTGGTAGGCTCGTCTCACTGGGCAGCTCTCGTCTGTGCTTCCCTTTGTAGTCTGTAATGTTTTGCAAGCCCTGACACATCCGACGAGCGTCAGAGCCGGTGTAGTACGATTCGATCTTTGTCCTGTATTGACACTTTGCCTGTTTGATGGTTTGTTGGAAGGCATAGCGAGATTTCTTATAAGCTTCCAGGTTAGAGTCTCGCTCCTTGAAAGGGTCAGCTCTAGCCTTTAGTTCAGTGCGGATGTTGCCTGTAATCCATGGCTTCTGGTTGGGGTATGTACGTATGGTCACTGTTGGGACGACGTCATCGATGCACTTATTGATGAAGCCAGTGTCTGATGTGGTGTACTCATCAATGACATCGGAGGAATCTCATCGACAGGGCTGTAGTGGAGCAGGTTAAGAGCTTCAAGTTTCTTGCCAACAAACTAACATGGTCCAAACACACCAAGACAGTCAGAGGACACAAAGCCTATTCCCCCTCAGGAAACGGAAAAGATTTGGCATGGGTCCTCAGATCCTCAAAAGGTTCTACAGCTGCACCATCGAGAGCATTCTGACTCGTTGCGTCACTGCCTGGTATGGAAACTGCTCGGCCTCCGACCGCAAGGCGCTACAGAAGGTAGTGCGAATGGCCTAGTACATCACTGGGGCCAAGCGTCCTGCCATCCAGGACCTCTATACCAGGCGGTGTCAGAGGAAGGCCCTAAAAATTGTCAAAGACTCCAGCCACCCTAGTCATAGACTGTTCCCTCTGCTACCGCACGGCAAGCGGTACCGGAGCGCCAAGTCAAGAAGCATTTTGGACCTAAACAGCTTCTACCCCAAAGACTCCTGAACATCTAATCAAATGGCTACCCAGACTATTTGCATTGCTCCCCCCCTTACACTGCTGTTACTCACTGTTTTATCTATGCATAGTCACTTTAATAACTCTACCTACATGTACATATTACCTCAACTAACCGGTGCCTCCACACATTGACTCTGTTCTGGTACCCCCTGTATATAGCCATGCTACTGTTATTTCACTGCTGCTCTTTAATTATTTATATCTATATTTTTTACTTAAGAAAGTGTTAACTGCATTGTTGGTTCAGGGCTTGTAAGTAAGCATTTCACTGTACGGTCTACAACCGTTGTATTTGGCGCACGTGACAAACTTTATTTCAACAGTCTCTAATCTGTAGGTATCTGAAAAAGTTTATTCCGAGAAGATTACAGGTTTCCCTCAGCAAATCAAAGGAGGCAAAGGCCCCTTCTATAAATAGATCCCCTATGGTACTGATCCCTAGTTCTCCCCATCGCTCAAAGGTGTTTTCAGGGTGCGAGGGGGAAAAGGAGGGATTCCTGGCAACAGGGAGCATGAATGAGATGGGTCTGAGGTCAAAATGGACCTTCATTTGTTTCCAGAATCGGAATGTGATGTGTATAATAGGACTGTTACTATAAAGTGACATCTTCAAATTGATAGGTGACAAAATCACAGCGCCAATAGAGAAGGGGTGACACTCCTCACGTGCTGTTACGTTTTGGCTAGATGACGGAGGTGTGTCACCCAGCCAAAACGTAACAGCACGGAGGTTAGCAGCCCAATAGTCAAATATTATATTTGGGAGAGACAATCCTCCTTCCAGCTTGACTTCCAGAGGTGTTTTTTTTAACCTATCCTATAGTGGGATGTTCGGGAATAGGGAAAGCAGTTATGGGAGGACCATCACAAGTTTCTACTGCAGAGCTATATACCTCTACATTATATGTAATGTGAACAACGAGGCCAAGTATTTATCAGCCTCATTTCCAGTAATGAAGTTAGAAAAAGTGTACAAGTGGCTCTACTGGAAGTGGCATTACAGTAAGCAAGAGATACATGAGAGGGGGGTCCACTCTGCATGGGGCTGATTCACAACCTTCAGAACAATCCCAGCTGCAATAATAATCCTGATCAACCCCAGCACCATTTCCTCCATTGTTAACATCTAGGATGGTATATCCCGTCTAACCCCGACATCAAACACATGCTAATAAATATTCAAGAAAATAGATGTAGCGGAACGTTTGACCATAGCAGAATTTACCCCCTTGTTTCAAGCAGCGCTGTTATAAATAAATGGCCGTCCCCATCTCCTGGTCCAGACAGGAAGTTGTGTCCGATAAGAAGGAAGTCAGGAGGCTTCTCTCGGGACCCCTGCTCCAAAACACTATTGTTGCCACGGTGAGCAGCCTGGCACTACAGCCCAGAGACAGACATTGTGAAAACAAACAGTGGTGGTGCGCCACACTGTGCACTAACCACGGGTCACGTATACACTGTTCCACCCCCAACCGAACTGTTCGACACTTTCCCCCCCACCAATCACTGTCCTATCCGAGCTGCTTCCCCCTGACGTCTTCCGCATCACCCCACATCAGTTCAGACGTCTCAACTCAGACTACCAACGGATCACCCTCGTCTCCTTACACGTCTCCTTACACTTCTCCTTTACACTTCTCCCTTACACGTCTCCTTTACACTTCTCCTTTACACGTCTCCTTACACGTCTCCCTTACACGTCTCCTTACACGTCTCCTTTACACTTCTCCCTTACACGTCTCCTTTACACGTCTCCCTTACACGTCTCCTTTACACGTCTCCTTACACGTCTCCTTACACTTCTCCTTACGTGTCCTTACACTTCTCCTTTACACGTCTCCCTTACACGTCTCCTTACACTTCTCCCATACACGTCTCCTTACACGTCTCCCTTACACTTCTCCCTTACACTTCTCCTTTACACGTCTCCTTACACGTCTCCCTTACACTTCTCCCTTACACTTCTCCCTTACACTTCTCCTTTACACGTCTCCTTTACACGTCTCCTTTACACGTCTCCTTACACTTCTCCCTTACACGTCTCCTTACGTGTCCTTACACTTCTCCTTTACACGTTTCCTTTACACGTCTCCCTTACACGTCTCCTTACACTTCTCCCATACACGTCTCCTTACACTTCTCCCTTACACTTCTCCCTTACACTTCTCCTTTACACGTCTCCTTTACACTTCTCCTTACACGTCTCCCTTACACGTCTCCCTTACACGTCTCCTTACACTTCTCCCTTACACGTCTCCTTTACACTTCTCCCTTACACGTCTCCTTACGTGTCCTTACACTTCTCCTTTACACGTTTCCTTACACTTCTCCCTTACACGTCTCCCTTACACGTCTCCTTTACACGTCTCCCTTACAAGTTTCCTTACACGTCTCCCTTACACGTCTCCCTTACACGTCTCCTTACACGTCTCCTTACGTGTCCTTACACTTCTCCTTTACACGTTTCCTTTACACGTCTCCTTTACACGTCTCCTTACACGTCTCCTTTACACTTCTCCCTTACACGTCTCCTTTACACGTCTCCCTTACACGTCTCCTTACACGTCTCCTTACACGTCTCCTTTACACGTCTCCTTACACGTCTCCTTACACTTCTCCTTACGTGTCCTTACACTTCTCCCTTACACTTCTCCTTTACACGTTTCCTTTACACGTCTCCCTTACACGTCTCCTTACACTTCTCCCATACACGTCTCCTTACACGTCTCCCTTACACTTCTCCCTTACACGTCTCCCTTACACGTCTCCCTTACACGTCTCCTTTACACTTCTCCTTTACACGTCTCCTTTACACGTCTCCTTTACACGTCTCCTTTACACGTCTCCTTTACACGTCTCCTTACACTTCTCCTTTACACGTCTCCTTTACACGTCTCCCTTACACGTCTCCTTTACACGTCTCCCTTACACGTCTCCCTTAATGGTTTCACTATCGCCACGGCAACAGGCAGAGGGTAATCAAACACTTTAGCAGTGCACCCAATGCCTTGGGACAGGCTGTCAGCACAACAGTTGTCGCTCTTTTTTGCACCGTTTCTATGAACACTCACAAGACTCTACACAACATGCACACATTCATACAGACTCGACACACACACAAACATCCTGACGCCTAGTCATCTTACATTTACATTACATTTAAGTCATTTAGCAGACGCTCTTATCCAGAGCGACTTACAAATTGGTGCATTCACCTTATGACATCCAGTGGAGCAGCCACTTTACAATAGTGCATCTAAATCTTTTAAGGGGGTGAGAAGGATTACTTTATCCTATCCTAGGTATTCCTTAAAGAGGTGGGGTTTCAGGTGTCTCCGGAAGGTGGTGATTGACTCCGCTGTCCTGGCGTCGTGAGGGAGTTTGTTCCACCATTGGGGGGCCAGAGCAGCGAACAGTTTTGACTGGGCTGAGCGGGAACTGTACTTCCTCAGTGGTAGGGAGGCGAGCAGGCCAGAGGTGGATGAACGCAGTGCCCTTGTTTGGGTGTAGGGCCTGATCAGAGCCTGGAGGTACTGAGGTGCCGTTCCCCTCACAGCTCCGTAGGCAAGCACCATGGTCTTGTAGCGGATGCGAGCTTCAACTGGAAGCCAGTGGAGAGAGCGGAGGAGCGGGGTGACGTGAGAGAACTTGGGAAGGTTGAACACCAGACGGGCTGCGGCGTTCTGGATGAGTTGTAGGGGTTTAATGGCACAGGCAGGGAGCCCAGCCAACAGCGAGTTGCAGTAATCCAGACGGGAGATGACAAGTGCCTGGATTAGGACCTGCGCCGCTTCCTGTGTGAGGCAGGGTCGTACTCTGCGGATGTTGTAGAGCATGAATCTACAGGAACGGGCCACCGCCTTGATGTTAGTTGAGAACGACAGGGTGTTGTCCAGGATCACGCCAAGGTTCTTAGCGCTCTGGGAGGAGGACACAGTGGAGTTGTCAACCGTGATGGCGAGATCATGGAACGGGCAGTCCTTCCCCGGGAGGAAGAGCAGCTCCGTCTTGCCGAGGTTCAGCTTGAGGTGGTGATCCGTCATCCACACTGATATGTCTGCCAGACATGCAGAGATGCGATTCGCCACCTGGTCATCAGAAGGGGGAAAGGAGAAGATTAATTGTGTGTCGTCTGCATAGCAATGATAGGAGAGACCATGTGAGGTTATGACAGAGCCAAGTGACTTGGTGTATAGCGAGAATAGGAGAGGGCCTAGAACAGAGCCCTGGGGACACCAGTGGTGAGAGCACGTGGTGAGGAGACGGATTCTCGCCACGCCACCTGGTAGGAGCGACCTGTCAGGTAGGACGCAATCCAAGCGTGGGCCGCGCCGGGAGATGCCTAACTCGGAGAGGGTGGAGAGGAGGATCTGATGGTTCACAGTATCGAAGGCAGCCGATAGGTCTAGAAGGATGAGAGCAGAGGAGAGAGAGTTAGCTTTAGCAGTGCGGAGCGCCTCCGTGATACAGAGAAGAGCAGTCTCAGTTGAATGACTAGTCTTGAAACCTGACTGATTTGGATCAAGAAGGTCATTCTGAGAGAGATAGCGGGAGAGCTGGCCAGTTGTTGAGGACGGCACGTTCAAGGGTTTTGGAGAGAAAAGAAAGAAGGGATACTGGTCTGTAGTTGTTGACATCGGAGGGATGGAGTGTAGGTTTTTTCTGGAGAAAAGAGCGAGCAAGGGTAGGGCTGTGCTCTCTTGAAGACGGAAGGGACGTAGCCAGCGGTCAGGGATGAGTTGATGAGCGAGGTGAGGTAAGGGAGAAGGTCTCCTGAGAGGTCAAAAGAGAGAGGAGTGGAAAGAAGGAGGCAGAGGAATGAGTCAAAGGTAGACGTGGGGAGGTTAGAACTGTGAGAGGGTAGACGTGGGGAGTCGCCCAGAACTGTGAGAGGTGAGCCGTCCTCAGGAAAGGAGCTTATCAAGGCATCAAGCTCATTGATGAACTCTCCGAGGAACCTGGAGGGCGATAAATGATAAGGATGTTAAGCTTGAAAGGGCTGGTAACTGTGACAGCATGGAATTCAAAGGAGGCGATAGACAGATGGGTAAGGGGTGAAAGAGAGAATGACCACTTGGGAGAGATGAGGATCCCGGTGCCACCACCCCGCTGACCAGAAGCTCTCGGGTGTGCGAGGGTAACACGTGGGCGGACGAAGAGAGAGCAGTAGGAGTAGCAGTGTTATCTGTGGTGATCCATGTTTCCGTCAGTGCCAAGAAGTCGAGGGACTGGAGGGAGGCATAGGCTGAGATGAACTCTGCCTTGTTGGCCGCAGATCGGCAGTTCCAGAGGCTACCGGAGACCTGGAACTCCACGTGGGTCGTGCGCGCTGGGACCACCAGATTAGGGTGGCCGCGGCCACGCGGTGTGGAGCGTTTGTGGAGCGTTTGTATGGTCTTACCCCTATACATATCTTCCTCTATCACCCCAGTATCCCTGCACATTCTAAATATGGTATTGGAACTGACCGTATATATAGCTTCTTACTTTCTTGTGTTCTTATTTCTATTTCTCATGTGTTTTTGTTCTACCGTGTTATTTTTAGTATTACATTTGTGGATTACTGCATTGCTGGGTTTAGAACTTGCAAAAAAAGCCTCTCAATGTACTTGTGCAAGTGACAACGTGAAACTAATGCTACACCGGCCAGAAAAACATACAGAAGTTTCTTCTGTGCAGCCGTGTCAGTGTCCCAGGATGTGGAGTGGACTCACTACTCACCACCTGAGAGTCAAGGTCCTCTCCATCTATGGACTCCTCCATCATCAAATCCTCATCCTCCTCATCGTCGTCAGTACTCTCTTCATCCTCCTCGCCATTCTCATCCTCCTCATCCACAATCCACGTGGCCTGGTAGTCTGATGTCCCTTTGGGCACCTTCATTACACGCTTGCTCTTTCTGGCCTCTGAGGGAAAGAGAACATTTATTAGAGCGGTTTATTACATTGTAAACCCAGAGACAATAATAAACTCAATGTGTTGACATGAACCGGTTCAAAGTACCCATACAATGGATGCCAACAACAGCACTGCGACCATAGATCTATCATGTAATTCAACGTAACGACCCTCTATAACTCCGCCCTCTCTCTCCCTTTACCTTCAGCCTCCAGCAGTTCAGTATCAGTGGGCCAGGTCTGCTCTCCATCCATGGGGTCTACCTCTGCCTCGGCCTGCAGACTCTCCCTGCGAGCTGGGTCTGCCTTCATCAGCACCCGCACTGACGCCACCTCAACACCACCATCCTGAAACACAGAGAGCAGTTAGCACCTACTGTCAACGAGCAGAAGCAGCGCTGATTAATGTCTCAACTATAGTTTGTAAATGATTCATTAAATCACTGTCCATTTTCAATGTAATGATATCAGCTAGTGACCATCTTCCAATAATGACGTAGAAAAGATCATCCATGTTTTTGCCACTTGTAGATTAGACCACCACAATGCTCTACTCTACATCTACCTGGACAAAGCACCAAATAAACTTCAGTTAGGGCTAAACACGGCTGCTACAATCTTGACTAGAACCAACATACAGTTTCTAAGCAAACAGCTGGAGGCAGGGCTTTCTCCTATAGAGTTACATTTTTGTGGAATGGTCTGCCTATCCATGTGAGAGATGCAGACTCGGTGTCGACCTTTAAGTCTTTAATGAAGACTCATCTCTTCAGTAGGTCCTATGATTAAGTGTAGTCAGGAGTGTGAGGGTGAACAGAAAGGCACTGGAGCAACAAACTGCCCCTGCTGTCTCTACCTGGCCGGTTCCCCTCTCTCCACTGGGATTCTCTGCCTCTAACCCTATTACAGGGGCTTACTAGTGCTCTTATATGCCATCCCATGGAGGGGTGTGCCACTTGAGTGGGCTGAGTCACTAACGTGATCTTCCTGTCCGGTTTTGCACCCCCTCGCGTTCGTGCGGAGGAGATCTTTGTGGGCTATACTCAGCCTTGTCTCAGAGTGAGAAACAGCAGGTGGTCTGTTGACATCCCTCTAGTGGTGTGGGGGATTTGCTTTGGATAAGTGGGTGTGGTTATATCCTGCCTGGTTGGCCCCGTCTGGGTATATCGTCGGACAGGGCCACAGTGTCCAAAGAATCCACGCCCCAGCCTCCATTATCTATGCAGTAATAGTCTATGTGCCGGGGAGCTAGAGCCAGTCTGTTATATCTGGTATACCGTGTGGATTTAAGTGTGCTCCCTCTAATTCTCTCCCCCCTCCTGGAGGACCGGAGCCCTAGGACAATGCCTCAGGCCTACCTGGCCCGATGACTCCTGGCTGTCCCTGTCTCCCAGGTGCTGCTGCTCCAGCCTTTGGAACCCTGACCTGTTCACCGGATGTGCTATGTTGTCCAGGACCTGCTGTTTTACCACTCTCTTTCTACCACACCTGCAGCCTCGACCTCTGAATGCTTGGCTATGAAAAGCCAACTGACATTTACTTCTGAGGTGCTGACATGTTGCACCCTCTATAACCACTGTGATTATTATTTGACCCTGCTGGTCATCTATGAACGTTTGAACATCTTGAAGAACAATCTGGCCTTAAATGGCCATTTACTCTTATAATGTCCACCCGGCACAGTCAGAAGAGGACTGGCCACCCCTCAGAGCCTGGTTCCTCTCTACCCAGTACAGTCAGAAGAGGACTGGCCACCCCTCAGAGCCTGGTTCCTCTCTACTCAGTACAGTCAGAAGAGGACTGGCCACCCCACAGAGCCTGGTTCCTCTCTACCCAGTACAGCCAGAAGAGGACTGGCCATCCCACAGAGCCTGGTTCCTCTCTACCCAGTACAGCCAGAAGAGGACTGGCCATCCCTCAGAGCCTGGTTCCTCTCTACCCAGTACAGCCAGAAGAGGACTGGCCACCCCTCAGAGCCTGGTTCCTCTCTACCCAGTACAGCCAGAAGAGGACTGGCCACCCCTCAGAGCCTGGTTCCTCTCTACCCAGTACAGCCAGAAGAGGACTGGCCACCCCTCAGAGCCTGGTTCCTCTCTACCCAGTACAGCCAGAAGAGGACTGGCCACCCCTCAGAGCCTGGTTCCTCTCTACCCAGTACAGCCAGAAGAGGACTGGCCACCCCTCAGAGCCTGGTTCCTCTCTACCCAGTACAGCCAGAAGAGGACTGGCCACCCTCAGAGCATGGTTCCTCTCTACCCAGTACAGCCAGAAGAGGACTGGCCACCCCTCAGAGCCTGGTTCCTCTCTACCCAGTACAGCCAGAAGAGGACTGGCCACCCCTCAGAGCCTGGTTCCTCTCTACCCAGTACAGCCAGAAGAGGACTGGCCACCCCACAGAGCCTGGTTCCTCTCTACCCAGGACAGCCAGAAGAGGACTGGCCACCCCTCAGAGCCTAGTTCCTCTCTAGGTTTCTTCCTAGGTTCCTGCCTTTCTAAGGAGTTTTTCCTAGCCATTGTGCATCTACATCTGCATTGCTTGCTGTTTGAGGTTTTAAGCTGGGTTTCTGTATAAGCACTTTGCGTTATCTTCTGATGTAAAAATAACTTTATAAATAAATGTGACTTGATTTTGTGAGACCCACCTGCATGTCTACATCTCCTTCCTTCCCTGGCTTGGCAGGGCGAGGGGTCATAGAGTTGAGGGGAAGGGGGTCTATGGGAGCATCGATCTGACTGAGCAGGAAGTCTCCAAATCCAGAGATGTGTACCAGCCTGTCCACCTGCAGAGGGCAGCCTCGGACATACCCAGACACACGCAAGGTCCCTAGGCCCGTGGGGGCTCCCCCACTCTCCTCAGAGCTGTTGGGGGTGTAGGAGACCTGCTGGGCCAGGAGGTGAGGCCGACGGGAGCGGAAGCCCAGTCTCCTCTGCCTCTGTGCTCCCAGGTGTCTTAGCATCAGTGTGGCGTCCTGGTCTGAGTCCAGGGGGAAGAGGCGCGCCCCAGGGAAGCGGATTTCAGATATCTTGGCCAGTGCCCGCCGTGAGTCCACGCGCTTCTTCACTGCCAGATCTGAAACACCCTGACACACAAGAGCTGGGGGAGAAAGAAGTGGAGGTTATATAGGACAGAGATGACAGCAGAGAGAAGTGGAGGTTATATAGGACAGAGATGACAGCAGAGAGAAGTGGCGGTTATATAGGACAGAGATGACAGCAGAGAGAAGTGGAGGTTATATAGGACAGAGATGACAGGAGAGAGAAGTGGAGGTTATATAGGACAGAGATGACAGAGAGAGAAGTGGAGGTTATATAGGACAGAGATGACAGGAGAGAGAAGTGGAGGTTATATAGGACAGAGATGACAGCAGAGAGACAGAGTGGAGGTTATATAGGACAGAGATGACAGGAGAGAGAAGTGGAGGTTATATAGGACAGAGATGACAGGAGAGAGAAGTGGAGGTTATATAGGACAGAGATGACAGGAGAGAGAAGTGGAGGTTATATAGGACAGAGATGACAGGAGAGAGAAGTGGAGGTTATATAGGACAGAGATGACAGGAGAGAGAAGTGGAGGTTATATAGGACAGAGATGACAGGAGAGAGAAGTGGAGGTTATATAGGACAGAGATGACAGCAGAGAGAAGTGGAGGTTATATAGGACAGAGATGACAGGAGAGAGAAGTGGAGGTTATATAGGACAGAGATGACAGGAGAGAGAAGTGGAGGTTATATAGGACAGAGATGACAGGAGAAGTGGAGGTTATATAGGACAGAGATGACAGCAGAAGTGGAGGTTATATAGGACAGAGATGACAGGAGAGAGAAGTGGAGGTTATATAGGACAGAGATGACAGGAGAGAGAAGTGGAGGTTATATAGGACAGAGATGACAGCAGAGAGAAGTGGAGGTTATATAGGACAGAGATGACAGGAGAGAGAAGTGGAGGTTATATAGGACAGAGATGACAGCAGAGAGACGTGGAGGTTATATAGGACAGAGATGACAGCAGAGAGAAGTGGAGGTTATAGAGGACAGAGATGACAGGAGAGAGAAGTGGTGGTTATATAGGACAGAGATGACAGGAGAGAGAAGTGGTGGTTATATAGGACAGAGATGACAGGAGAAGTGGAGGTTATATAGGACAGAGATGACAGAAGAGGGGAGGTTATATAGGACAGAGATGACAGGAGAGAGAAGTGGAGGTTATATAGGACAGAGATGACAGGAGAGAGAAGTGGAGGTTATATAGGACAGAGATGACAGGAGAAGTGGAGGTTATATAGGACAGAGATGACAGGAGAGAGAAGTGGAGGTTATATAGGACAGAGATGACAGGAGAGAGAAGTGGAGGTTATATAGGACAGAGATGACAGGAGAGAGAAGTGGAGGTTATATAGGACAGAGATGACAGGAGAGAGAAGTGGTTATATAGGACAGAGATGACAGCAGAGAGAAGTTGAGGTTATATAGGACAGAGATGACAGGAGAAGTGGAGGTTATATAGGACAGAGATGACAAGAGAAGTGGAGGTTATATAGGACAGAGATGACAGCAGAGAGAAGTGGAGGTTATATAGAAGTGGAGGTTATATAGGACAGAGATGACAGGAGAGAGAAGTGGAGGTTATATAGGACAGAGATGACAGCAGAGAGAAGTGGAGGTTATATAGGACAGAGATGACAGCAAAGAGAAGTGGAGGTTATATAGGACAGAGATGACAGGAGAAGTGGAGGTTATATAGGACAGAGATGACAGCAGAGAGAAGTGGAGGTTATATAGGACAGAGATGACAGCAGAGAGAAGTGGAGGTTATATAGGACATAGATGACAGCAGAGAGAAGTGGAGGTTATATAGGACAGAGATGACAGGAGAGAGAAGTGGAGGTTGTATAGGACAGAGATGACAGGAGAAGTGGAGGTTATATAGGACAGAGATGACAGGAGAAGTAGAGGTTATATAGGACAGAGATGACAGGAGAAGTGGAGGTTATATAGGACAGAGATGACAGGAGAAGTGGAGGTTATATAGGACAGAGATGAAAGTGGATGCAAAAAGTGTAAAATAATCAGTATAATATCTACAGTAAGTAATCTGCTAAACATTTAGGTAATCAGCAAGGGGAGAGGTTAAGTTGAACAAAATCCAGTGCACTGTGGATAGCTTGTATGGAAGCTCACCATGGGCTGGTAGCCCCTGTGAAAAGAGACAGGAGAGGCAGTGGTCTCCATAGCTGTCCCAGCCTTCTGTAGAGTCCAGCACAAACACCAGACTGTCTGCTACCTTCACCACGTCCAGTAGAGAGTGCATGTCAGCTAGAGAGAGAAGGGAGAGGGAGGGAGGACAGAGTCCGGGGTAATGCTATTGGATAAGTACTAGCGTCAGCATCGAATGGTGGCAGGTAGCCTCGGTGTTAAGAGCGATAGGCCAGTAACCGAAAGGTCGCTGGTTTGAATCCCCAAGTCAACTAGGTGAAAAATATGTCAATGTGCCCTTGAGTAAGGCACTTATGCAAAGCAACTTACAGGCGCAATTAGGGTTAAAAGTGTCTGCTAAGTTATTACAATGTAAATGTAAGTTAATTACTCAGAATGCCCCTTATAAATGTTTGGTACAGTCAGATATGGATTAAACTAGCATTTACATGAACTATAAATCAGTATCGGGTTGTTATCTATGGAACTTTAGTGTTGACAACACAAACACATTGTAGTATCCAAGTCGGTAAGTTACCTGTGTCTGGGCGGAGGAAGGTGAACCTCTGTTTGAAGCGGGGCATGACCAGGCCAAAGCTGTCACTGACCCCACACACACTGTTCTCCTCACGCACCAGCCCACCAGCCCCCTCACACCGCAGCAACCTGGTCACAGCCTCAGCATCCACACCTGCATGGAGGGCGACCACAGCCACCAGATGGGGTGGACCATCCCTGCTGCCCAGACGACGCTTCTCTGTCAGGACCTGGACAGGACAGAAGTGACACGTAGCATTAAAGGTAGACTCAGCGATGCATGAAGTAATAGCAATATCGGGCCGTTTCCACAACAACTAAGAGCGCATCTATTTGAAACGTCTCTGTTCTGGTCCCGTAGCTACCACGTTGTAGCAGATACTCTGCGTGAATGCAAAGTCTTGCATCACATTCACCTGGATATCTGTGGTGCTGTGCGCTGGAATTTCATAACACTGAGTCTACCTTTACCTTGTCCGATTCATATCATTGTGGTGACATTGTGTCAAATGCAAGAGTATCTTACCAGGTCCTTCTTATTTCGCCGCAGCTGGTTGGCTTTGTGCCTTTTGTCCATCTTTCTCGCCTCTTTCCTCTGTTTCTTGGTAAGAGCCGTCACCGACACTCTCCCTGTTGGGGATGACATCGTTTAAAGGTGAAGGACAGATCCGGGTGGAAATAAATGAAAGGGCTCGGCTACCAACATGTGCACTAACAGAGAATTACAGTTGATGTAAGGGACTAAACTCCACGGTTAAGGAAGAATCTGATGACCACCAGAGACCAGGCTTTGGGGAATCTAGCTCTGACTACATTGATTCGCCCAATGTCAATACTTCAAATAACGTCAATTATTTACTGCTTACCGTGTACCCACGTCTGTCCTCTGTGGTTGTGTCTTTGTTTGCTGAAATCTATACATTTCCAATAATAATCCAATTCAACCACTGTTTGCTTATTGCTGTTGCCCTAAGATGGCAACAAGGAAACGGTATTTGATTAACGTTTATTTAAAAAGTATGGATTTCAGCAAATAAAAAGAGGGAAACTAGAGGACAAACATGGGTAGGCGTTAGGTAATGTTACTTTTTTTGACATTGGATGAATCGATGAATTCGGAGCTCGATCCCATAAAGCCTGGTTTCTGTTCCACTCGATCAGAAATGTCCTTCACCATCGAGTGGAGTTTAATCCACTAATGTAAGGGGAGAGTTTTGAGAATGGTCATCAGACCTGTTGATGTGATTAGACAGACACTACCAGGAACTGTTAAATGACTCGTCTTGACACATAAATGTGTCTCTACCTACTGAATTGTAACGTGATGTGCAATACTTTCATATAGCAAACTAATGACGATGGTCGTTTGATTTCATCAGCTACCATGTGTCAAGGCTTAAAGGCTAAACTGTTACATGAGTGACATTACACGGGTATTTTAAAATATGGCATGAAAGTATAGTTTCCACAGCTAAAGATTCTTCTGAAACATAACTTGAAAGCACGTGTTCGGCAGCACAGAAGCAGCATGTCCATGGTTAAAACCAGCGACAGATAGGGACACATTCCTCCGTCACAAACTTACCCTTGTTCTCCCGTTCTATTTCTCCTTTAGTCCGATGCTTTCCATGTTTATGTCCTTTGTTTTTTTGTTTATAAACCCCAGCTCGATGGCCCTGTTGTTGTTCTGCACCAGACACCATTTTCGCCACGAGCGTGCGACAGCATGCCAACTTTGATGACGTAGTCTACTTCCGCATTTGAACTTCTTCTTGCGCAGTGTCGATGTGCTTTGGTCAAATAGGGGTGCTGGTGCCATCTACTGTTTTTCGCAAAAAATGACTGCTGTCATTAATGAAGTAAATGTGGATTCAGGTCCTGCTTTATCTATCTCTTGATAAATTGTCCAGTCATTTTACCAATAACCTCGAAGGGCGAATATATTTTGTCTAACACTGTAGGATTATTTGATCAATAGTTCTGATATGTACATTTTGGATAGATATCAGTGTGGATGTTAGAATGATGAAACATTTCACATTCTCTAGCTATGTCACAACATCATTATCAGGTTACCTATGGAATGCTGTGCAAAATATCTCATGAGTTCACATGTCCCATCCTCAGAGCAGAGTGGGAGAAATGAGGGAAGGCACACTCCTTATACGGCAGGGGCAGAGATATGATTTGAAGGAAATTCTTGGCAGGAAAGTACTACTGAGTTTTTTTTTTAATGTCACAGTTTTTCTTCTTCTTAGCGAACACTTGAAAAGCTTTGGATAGGCTACATCTAGCGCCCTGTCACCCAGCCTCTATTCTACATTATATCCTCTTGTAAAAGGGTACATTTAATAGAATTATCTTTCCAAATCCTCTGTGTTAATCTGGATGCACCTTTGATATACAGCACTGTATTATTCATGATCACCTTTTTTAAATGTAGCATCAGACTTAAAACCTGCTGTAGCAGTGCAGCACTGTTGTATCTCCCATGCATGACATGGATTGAAAGGCTTCCTGTTCACTTGGATAAAGAGCCTTATTGGTCGGGCTGGCCATCTGGTTGTGAGCCAAACAAGGGCATAAGCTGCTTATCTGGAGCACCAATTGGTTCACTGTAGTTTAGAAGAGAAAGTTGTCGGCAGCTTTTTTTCACTGCTTCACAGTCACAATAACCATGAATTAGTCTAAGACAACAGGTTTCTTAATGTAGGATCAACTGGATTAGCCTGTAATGCAATTACAAAGCAATTCCATACTAATTTGCTATGTAATATCTAGTGTGATTACAGTGTTATTACACAAGTCCCTAATACTCCACTAGGGTGTTTTTGTGTGAAATGGTACAGACATTGATTTCACAAACCTAATTTGTGAAGGCTGATGTACAAGGATGAAATAATGGGTTATAATATGGCCATATGATCATAACTCATTATAAGTTGTTGCAGACACATAAACATGATATGCCCTACACATGAGCAGCAAACCAATAAAAAGTCTAGATGACAACCCTAGATCTGTTGTCATCTGAGCATACTAGTCCTGCTAATATCAATAATATCAATATCAACAATAAGTTGGCGGTTTTCGTTTTTGTTTATATATATATTTTTGTACTTTTACCCCCTATTCTCCCTAATTTTGTGATATTCAATTGGTACTTACAGTCTTGTCCCATCGCTGAAACTCTCCTACAGACTCGGGAGAGGCGAAGGTCGAGAGCCATGCATCCTCCTGAACATGACCCTGCCAAGCCGCACTGCTTCTTGACACACTGCTCGCTTAACCCAGAAGCCAACCGCACCAATGTGTCAGAGGAAACCCAGTCCAACTGGCAACCGAAGTAAGCTTGCAGGAGTCATTAGAGCATGACGGGACAAGGAAATCCCAACTGGCCAAACCCTCCATAACTTGGATAAACATGGGCCAATTGTGTCACCTCATGGGTTTCCCGGTCACGGACAGCTGTGGTACGGCCTGGGATCCAACCCGGGTCTGTAGTGACGCGATGCAGTGCCTTAGAACGCTGTTCGACTTGGGAGACTTGGGCTGTTGTCCTTTTCTTTGGGGTGTTAACATAAAACAGTAGAACTCACAAATGTTCAATCTATAATAGCCTAGTTATTACCATATGCATCATTTGTTATATATTACAATAATGTATCTGTATCTGTCTGTGTCTGAAACTAAATTGTACTAATTGAACCCAACTACAGTGATGTTCATGGACATGTTTACTAAATGTATCCCTGAATCGAATCACATCATCATGGTTTTTGCCCTTATCATGACTCCAATTGCATCACATTGGGGACCAGCAGTAAAGCCCTCTTGCATCTCCTTGGGTTCTCTAAAGATACATCATGCTGAGCAATGTTGGGGAAACGTTGTAAAAAAAAAAACAGTGTCCATAGATACAATTCGTTGTTGTGCTATGGTCATGCCATTTTATTTTGTCCATAATAAAATATTTAGTCTGCAGATCAGTAACTGTATTGTCACCGCCCCTTGGGGTTTTGGTAGGTTTGCTGCTCCATGCGTTTCGATCAAAGCAATGACTGTATATGAATAGGTCAGAGGGAGTTTACAGCGATAGGGCGGAACTGGCTGAATTGGAAGAGGACGGGAGAGAATCCCAACATAAACACAGAGAAATATTGAACATACTTCTACTTTCACTTAAAGAAAAGGCCTCTCCACTCTTCCGACGGTATCAAGGGTGCGGTCGCTTTCAGTTTGGGTGTTTTCGTGGTGTTCCCTGAGCTTCCCTCACATTTCCCCGCCGTATTTGTCACGGAGGGAGGTGGTGGAACGCACAGCCGCCATCTTTGGGATCTGCCTGTAGTACGGGAATCGACAATCTGGGCCCCAGTTACTCCAAGGGTGGAGATTTTAGACAACTCTACACAGCCAATCTAAAGCTACAACTCGGTTGACAACTTCGAAAAACATCAGAAATCAGCGCAAGGAAATATAATACAGGAAAAAACAAATCCAGTACTCTTCCTGTCCAAAATTGGTTGAACCACACGACATTATCTGCTCCGCTCAAACCATCCAGGCCTGTCGGAAGGGTGAGTCTAAACTGGCTAGGAATAACTAATAATAGATAGCCTCATGTTTTAACGCCTTAAAATGTAAATGGTACGATGTTAAACAATGCTTGTAACGAAGCCCAAAAATGTACTAATACCTACAACACTTGTCATATCACCATGTATTGCTTGCACACCACACAAGATACTAAGTTGGCTAGCTAGTAACATCAAGTTAGCTACCTCAAGTTCTCGGCTGCTGAGCCAGCCGTAGCATGATTTCACATCGACCACACTACTCCAACTAGCTACCGGTAACTTCCAATTTGTTGACATTAGTAAACTAACCAACCAACTAACTAACTAGCTGGCTACCTAGCTCAAGTTGACTGCCTTGTCTAGTACAGTAGTAAATGTTTTATCGATTTGATTTTGGGGAGTCAAGATCTTTGAGCGATGTCCTGGCTATAGCTAGCTAGGTACTGTTATGTGTTAGCTATGCCACTACTAGCCTTGGCTAGCCAGCTTGTCAGCGAGCAACCGATATGGTTATGGAGTCAAGGGACATTTCACGATGATGAGTTTGGCTTGAACGTGATTCGTCACGTGACAATCTTGCTACTGTACTATCACATTAACTAGGGTACATATGAGGTGTATGTTGCATCTGTTTCAAAGATCAGATGGTAAACAATAGTCTGTTTTGTTTTTATGTTATCTCTTTCTTTGATCCACACGTTGTTTGTTTACAAATGCGGGGTGTTCCAGTCGTTATTCATCATTAATATGAACAGAACACTTCTAAATGCATTTGAATAAGCCTACAATTGATTATTTTTAAGAATAAGACAGCATTTGGCAACAGCTTGCATTACCATCCAGCTGCTATTACGGTAGTTTAGACTATGATTGGATTTGTTAGCTATGTGACATTCATATGCCCCAAGCCATTAACGTTGGCCTAAAAGTGCTCCATAAATGATGGAAGGCACGATAAATGAGATGTCCTCCAGGAATATTGATTCATAATTGTAATGTTCCTGTTTCAGCTGTGTGTGTGTGTTTTGGTCAATGAAAATTAAACGAATGAAAATGAAATAAAATGGGTGCTACTTCACCTTGTGAACTGAAACGAGTAGGCTATGTGTTCATACTCATTTCATTTGTTTATGGGTGTCTATTACATAATCATTCAAACAAAGGGGTCAGGTCAATTTAGTTTTCAATTCAGGAAGTAAATTGAATATTGCTAATGGTTTTCTACTGTGACGATTTATAAATTCATGAATTGCATTTCAATTCACTTCAAAAACGGTATAATGCGTAATGCAGAGAGAGACGCACATAGGCCCCATGGATGGACAATAAGGATGGCCTATGTTTTTATCCACACCTTTGCATTGTCAATACCTGAGATGATTGATTAGCCTATCACAGACTACATTACACTTACACAGATAATACAATACAGTTGTTTTCCCCTATAAGAGCTCCAAAGCAAAACCGTTGCTAGGCCTGTATAAGCTATGATAGAAGCGTCTTAATGCCCGAAAAAGTCCCAGCAGTGCCTATAGCTGAGCAAACAGGAAATGCAGTGCAGTGACAGCATGCAGAGAGAGGGAATTCCATCCCTCCAGCTTTGTTGTCCTGTCCGGCTGCATTCTTGCTGCCTCTGTGTGTGTGTGTGTAGGGTGTCAGTAGCACGCCGAAGTGTTTCATTTAAAGGTATCAGTTACCATCGCTGTCACTACTCTCACGTGCCTCCTGCTGTTCAAAACGTCACCATCATGAGAGAGAGGCTACAACAACAAGGCTCATTCATAAACAACAATGGCAATAAAGAGCCACAGTCGCATGCCGTTAATGAGACTTTATTTAAGGGCTGTGGCTGCGTCTGTGCAGCAGGGTAGTGAGTGAGTCGTCCAGTGTTGCGGGACAAAAGATGTCTGCCTGCTGTGCCTGAGAGACTGGGGTCTGGCTGTGCTGTTCCTCCCAGGCCGAGAGGGAGAGGAACAGTCTTGTGACTCTGGCGTCAGAGAGGGAGAGTGTTGCTCAGTGTGTCTGTGCAGCTGATCATCTGAGCTGGCTGGGCACTGTCAACTTTCTTCAGATAACTAGCTAGCTATCAATAATTACATAATGTTTAAGAGCCAGCAATAAATGACATGTTTATTGAGGCATACAGACAGTGACATGTTGGGTTACTGGTGAAAATATTTTGGTATTACCCCCAAAAAAAAAAAATTAGGCACTAGTCAATTGTCTGATGTTGTCGAGGAGTGGCTTTGTTACTACCACATGTTGGTCTTCCTCAGGCAATGTTAGATTAGGCCTAGTAAAAAACAGTTCAGCTTTTTTATTTGAGAATTGAAAATACCCCTTAAATATGTATTTGAGTCAATTGACTGAGGAAGTGTGTCTGTATTGACCTGTACAGGTCTAACAACTAGCTAGTTTTATGGTATGGATGCTATGGTGCATCATCTTTTCCTTAGTTATCTACTGTGTTGTAATGTTGGGTTTTCTTTGTGTGAGGTTATCAGCTGCAGTGCTATTTTCTTTGTCTGTATGCATACCAAAATAGTGGAGCAAGACGGTGTTGGGGGAGAGGCGGAGAGTCACTGTCTATCAGCCTGGACACAGCACACTGGCTTTCTTACAGTAGTTGCTGTTTCTATGGAAACAGGAGACTGTGATCTCTTCCTACTTCGTTCGCCAGAATGGACCGAGAGCTATAACTGGCCACTCTCCAGAGCTCAACCTTACATCACTGGCCAGTGTGCCCATCCCTTGCTCCTATTATTAGGCTCTCCTGTGACATCCAGGGATGCTCAGAGGGCCATGATCCTAGAGTAATGGGCATACTAGTTTCTTTCTAATTGTCTGCCTAAAGCAGTCCGTGGTAGAGGTCGACCGATTAATCGGAATGGCCGATTAATTAGGCCGATTTCAAATTTTCATAACAATCAGTAATCTGTATTTTTGGACACCGATTTGCAGATTTTCCTACAAAGTGATTTTCTAGATTTTTTTCTTCAAATTTTGTCTGTCATAGTTGAAGTGTACCTATGATGAAAATTACAGTCCTCTCTCATCTTTTTAAGTGGGAGAACTTGCACAATTGGTGGCTGACTAAATACTTTTTTGCCCCACTGTATATATCTTACACCTTTATTGAACTAGGCAAGTCAGTTAAAACCTCTTGCTTCTACCTGAGACGCTTGCGTCCCAACTAGAGCTCTGGAAATGCAAATGCGCTACGCTAAATGCTAATAGTATTAGTTAAAACTCAAACCTTCATTAAAATACACATGCAGGGTATCGAATTAAAGCTACACTCGTTGTGAATCCAGGCAACAAGTCAGATTTTTAAAATGCTTTTCGGCGACAGCATGAGAAGCTATTATCTGATAGCATGCACCAATACACAGTCATTACCTTTCACCATCTTCTTTGTTGGCACTCCTAGATGTCCCATAAACACTATTGGGTCTTTATTTCGATTAAATCGGGCCATATAAAGCCAAGATATCGTTATATGTAGACTGTGTGATAAACGAAAAAAACAGCGTTTTCACAACGTAACGTCATTTTTTTAAATTCAAAAAGTAGACGATAAACTTTCACAAAACACTTCGAAATACGTTTGTAATGCTACTTTAGGTATTAGTAAACGTTAATAAGCGATAAAAATCATCAGGAGGCGATGTAAAAGTCATTAGCTGTCGTCTTGGAAAAAATTTCACGAGAGAGCTCTTCCAAATGATCTGGGCGGAGACTGGAGGTAAGTGGTTCCCCTGATTCGGTTCAACCAAGAATCAAAGCTGATTCAATTCACAAGACTCTAGACAACATGGGGATGCTGTGGGAGTTGAAACCTTGGTCTTATCTAATTCGGCTCACTGTGAACAATTGCTGGAAGTGGCGCAAGGATATTTATTTCCATTTTCTGTGATCAGGTTTTCCTGCGCTTTCCGATGTAACGCACGTTATGTTATAGCCACAGTCGTGATTTAACCAGTTTTATAAACGTCCGAGTGTTTTCTATCCACACATTCTAACCATATGAACGTACTATATTCCTGGCATGAGTAGCAGGGCGCTGAAATGTTGCGCGATTTTTAACAAAATGTTCAAAAAAGTAGAGGGTAGGAGCAACAGGTTAAGAACACATTCTTATTTTCAATGACGGCCTAGGAACGGTGGGTTAACTGCCTTGTTCAGGGGCAGAACGACAGATTTTTACCTTGTCAGCTCGGGGATTTGTTTTTGCAACCTTCTGGTTACAAGTCCAATACTCTAACCACCGGCCTTACATTGCACTCCACGAGGAGCCTGCATGGCAGGCTGACTACCTGTTACGCGAGGGCAGCAAGTTTCCAAGGTAAGTTGCTAGCTAGCATTAAACTTATCTTACAAAAAACAATCAATCTTAACATAATCACTAGTTAACTACACATGGTTGATGATATTACTAGTTTATCTAGCGTGCCCTGCGTTGCATCTAATCGATGCGGTGCCTGTTAATTTCTCATTGAATCACAGCCTACTTCGACAAACGGGTGATGATTTAACAAGCACATTTGCAAAAAAAGCACAGTCGTTGCACCAATGTACCTAACCATAAACATCAATGCATTTCTTTAAAATCATCACTTAGGGCTGCCATCCGTTAGATAAAATACGGAACAGTTCCGTATTTCACTGAAAGAATAAACGTTTTGTTTTCGAAATGATAGTTTCCGGATTCTACCATTTTAATAACCAAAGGCTCGTATTTCTGTGTGTTATTATGTTATAATTAAGTCTATGATTTGATAGAGCAGTCTGAGCGGTGGTAGGCACCAGCAGGCTCGTAAGCATTCATTCAAACAGCACTTTTGTGTGTTTACCAGCAGCTCTTCGCAATGCTTCAAGAATTGCGCTGTTTATGACTTCAAGCCTATCAACTCCTGAGATTAGGCTCGTGTAACCGATGTGAAATGGCTAGCTAGTTAGCGGGGTGCGCGTTAATAGCGGTTACATCGGTGACGTCACTCGCTCTGAGACTTGGAGTAGTTATTCCCCTTGCTCTGCAACGGCCGCAGCTTTTGTGGAGCGATGGGTAACGCTGCTTCGAGGGTGGCTGTTGTCGATTTGTTCCTGGTTCGAGCCCAGGTAAGAGCGAGGAGAGGGACGAAAGCTATACTGTTACACTGGCAATACTAAAGTGCCTATAAGAACATCCAATGGTCAAGGCATATGAAATACAAATCGTATAGAGAGAAATAGTCCTATAATAACTACAACCTAAAACTTCTTACCTGGGAATATTGAAGTCTCATGAAAGCTGGTGGTTCCTTTTAACATATGTTTTCATGTTCTGAGCAAGGAACTTAAACGTTAGCTTTTTTACATGGCACATATTGCACTTTTACTTCCTTCTCCAACACTTTGTTTTTGCATTATTTAAACCAAATTGAACATGTTTCATTATTTATTTGAGGCTAAATTGATTTTATTGATGTATTATATTAAGTTAAAATAAGTGTTCATTCAGTATTGTTGTAATTGTCATTATTACAAATAAATATAACAATTGTCTTTTTTGGTCCTCCAATAATCGGTATCGGCTTGAAAACGGTTGACCTCTAGTCCGTGGCGTGCATCATATCCGAGGGAGAGAGCACAGCACTGGTGTTTTTTCTTCTTCAATCCATTAATGACACAACTGAATTCTTACACATGATGAAACCCTTGACACACTGCACACAACTCTTGTTTCCGCGTGTCTTGGTTCTACTCTACTTCGGGTGTGGTCTGCCACTCTGCACTTCCTCTACCTCATACTCAGCATGATACCTTGCTGTTCTGGTGGGAACAAAGTAAGGAGAAAAAGAATGACATTAACCACGTTTCCATCACAGTTTTTATGCGAGTAAAGTCATACTGTATACATTTTTGTTTTTACGATAGCTGTCATGGAAGTTTCAGTACAATTTTACATATGCAGATGGATAATTTGTTCTTTCGACATGGTGGGATCGGTTTGTGTTGGTAAAATTGATTATGCGAGAAATGGCGGTGGAAATGCCTTTTATGCGCAAATATTGATATATTAACCATCATATCCAAGTAAACTTGGAGTCACTCGATGATATGGTATGTGGGCCTCCCACTACGACTCGCGAAGGCATGCAGTTTATTAGGCTACAGATCGTAACAGTGCGTGGGTAAAATCACCGGGGAAGCCAAGCCCCCCAAAAGTCATATTACAACCTATGTGTTGTGATAATTGCGTTGTTTGCTCTATAACCAGTGGCAGAGTAAATTCAACCACACCTTTGTTTTATCACAAAACCGGATAGTAACCTCTGTCCAGTGAAGTCCACAATGCATATTGCATGTACAGTAACAGACAGTTACATGACCTACAGCATTGTCAAGGAAGTTAATGTTTCCAACATTTTTGGACCACTAAGAGTTGCCGCAAGTCGCAAAGAAAACACTATTCCAGAACTATTTCAACTTCAACATTTCAACATCATCAAATCACCTATGCTTCGTCTAATACAGTGACAATTAAAAGATACCAAAAAACGATTTAGTCCAATCAACGTAAGCTAAATATGATGTGGCTGTCCATGGTTAGGATATCTGTGTATGTGTATTTGTGTGTGTGTGTGTGTGTGTGTGCAAGTAGAAAAACATGTGGACTCGCCCTACTTTTTGTTGTTGTTTTTAACCATTATTTAACTAGGCATGTCAGTTAAGAACAAATTCTTATTTTCAATGACGGCCTATTTTCAATGTCAGTGTTCACTGTGCAATTGCTTGTGTTAGAAGTGCAAAAATGACCAAAGCCAAACCCCGTTATATTTTTAAAAGACATTTTAGACAGTTTGATGAGCAAGCGCTCTTACGTGATCTGTACCATAATATTGACAGAGTAAGTCTGATTCCTGATGTTGACACTGCCTGGAAATATTTTCATATGAAATTTGTGTCCATTTGTGATAAGCATGCCCCTGTGAAGAAATTTAGAATCAGTAGAAGGGACACTCCCTGGTTTTCAGATAACTTGGCAGAATTAATTAGAAAGATAAATATCTCTTGGGTTCAAGCTAGACATACAAATGCTCCTGTTGACTGGGTCTCCTTCAGAGCGCTAAGAAACAAATGCACAGGTTTGATCAAGAAGTCCAAATCGGATTACTATTTAAATGCAGTCACAGAGAATCTAAACAACCCTACCAAGTTCTGGAAGCTAATCAAATCAGTGTCAGGTTCTAATGTATCCTCTGACCTTCCTGACCATTTAATGAAATGAAAGAACAAGCCGATATTGTAGGGTTTTTTAATAACGGTGGTGCCCAGGCCTCTAATGTAAGCTCGGTTACAGTCAACTATGATATAGGCCCTCATGTGAACCATTTTAGCTTTGAGCCTGTTTCTTATACTGAGGTCTATGCAGCACTAAAGGCAATAGACACTAAAAAGTCTGCACATCCAGACAACCTGGACTCCTACCTCTTAAAGATAGCAGCAGGTATTATTACTGAACCTGTGGCTCACATTTTCAATTTGAGTCTCTTGACCAATTCCATACCCATCATTTGGAAATCAGCTCATGTCCTCCCACTGCTAAAGGGTGGAGATCCCTCAGATGCTAATAACTATCGTCCTCCAAACTGCCTATCCTAGCCAAAGTCTATGAATCCCTAGTGATCTCAGTAAAAAAACATGTTAATTGAAAGTAACATACTGAGTGAGGTTCAATCTGGCTTTAGATCGGGGCACAGCACCACAGCTGCAGCTATGGCCGTGGCAAACTACATCATTAATGCACTTGATAAAAAGCAACATTGTGCTGCTCTGTTTGTGGATTCATCAAAGGCCTTTGATTCAGTTGACCATGAATTGTTGCTAGCTAGACTCAGAAACATTGGTCTCAGTCAAGGGGCAGTAAATTGGTTTAGGAATTATCATTCTGACAGAAGACAATGTGTATATACTGACAATCACAAGTCTAGCTTTCTTGAGATTGATAAAGGTGTGCCCCAGGGCTCCATTTTATCTCCAGTGTTGTTCTCATTGATTTTTATTAATGATTTGGGAAATGGGATGCAGATGATAGTCATATATTCAGATACAGTCATGGTTCAGGCTGTTGAAGAGCTCCAGACTGCTTTTCAATCAACGCAGGCCTCCCTTTATGGTCTCAAACTGGTCTTGAATGTACAAAAAACTAAATTCATGACCTTTACCAGAGCTAGAACTCGGACAGAGAAGGTTAGCATGGCCACATCTGGTGGCTTATCCGTTGAAAAAGTGTCATCCTACAAATACCTAGGTATTTGGTTGGATGACAAGTTGTTCTTTAAAGTTCATGTGGATAATCTTGTGACAAAGCTTAAATTGAAATTGGGTTTTATTTTTGTATTAAGGCTCGCTTCCAGCTTATGGCTAGAAAGAAGCTTGTTCAGGCCACTTTTCTCTCTGTAATTGATTATGGTGACTTGTTGTTTTTGCATGCAGCCTCCTCTGTCTTACAGAGACCGGACTCTGTTTATCATGCAGCCTCCTTTGTCTTACAGAGACCGGACTCTGTTTATCATGCAGCCTCCTCTGTCTTACAGAGACCGGACTCTGTTTATCATGCATCCTCCTCCGTCTTACAGAGACCGAACTCTGTTTATCATGCAGCCTCCTCTGTTTATCATGCATCCTCCTCTGTTTATCATGCATCCTCCTCTGTCTTACAGAGACCGGACTCTGTTTATCATGCATCCTCCTCCGTCTTACAGAGACCGGACTCTGTTTATCATGCATCCTCCTCTGTCTTACAGAGACCGAACATCCTCCTCTGTTTATCATGCATCCTCCTCCGTCTTACAGAGACCGAACTCTGTTTATCATGCATCCTCCTCTGTTTATCATGCATCCTCCTCTGTCTTACAGAGACTGGACTCTGTTTATCATGCATCCTCCTCTGTCTTACAGAGACCGAACTCT
Organism: Oncorhynchus nerka; assembly: GCF_034236695.1. Classification (NCBI taxonomy): domain Eukaryota; kingdom Metazoa; phylum Chordata; class Actinopteri; order Salmoniformes; family Salmonidae; genus Oncorhynchus; species Oncorhynchus nerka. The sequence continues at coordinate 72,801,087 of NC_088409.1, forward strand.
GTTTATCATGCATCCTCCTCCGTCTTACAGAGACCGAACTCTGTTTATCATGCATCCTCCTCTGTTTATCATGCATCCTCCTCTGTCTTACAGAGACCGGACTCTGTTTATCATGCATCCTCCTCTGTCTTACAGAGACCGAACTCTGTTTATCATGCATCCTCCTCTGTCTTACAGAGACCGAACTCTGTTTATCATGCATCCTACTCTGTCTTACAGAGACCGGACTCTGTTTATCATGCATCCTCCTCCGTCTTACAGAGACCGGACTCTGTTTATCATGCATCCTCCTCCGTCTTACAGAGACCGGACTCTGTTTATCATGCATCCTCCTCTGTCTTACAGAGACCGGACTCTGTTTATCATGCATCCTCCTCTGTTTATCATGCATCCTCCTCTGTTTATCATGCATCCTCCTCTGTCTTACAGAGACCGGACTCTGTTTATCATGCATCCTCCTCTGTCTTACAGAGACCGGACTCTGTTTATCATGCATCCTCCTCTGTCTTACAGAGACCGGACTCTGTTTATCATGCATCCTCCTCTGTCTTACAGAGACCGGACTCTGTTTATCATGCAGCCTCCTCTGTCTTAGAGACCGGACTCTGTTTATCATGCAGCCTCCTCTGTCTTACAGAGACCGGACTCTGTTTATCATGCATCCTCCTCTGTCTTACAGAGACCGGACTCTGTTTATCATGCAGCCTCCTCTGTCTTACAGAGACCGGACTCTGTTTATCATGCATCCTCCTCCGTCTTACAGAGACCGGACTCTGTTTATCATGCATCCTCCTCTGTCTTACAGAGACCGGACTCTGTTTATCATGCAGCCTCCTCTGTTTATCATGCATTCTCCTCTGTCTTACAGAGACCGGACTCTGTTTATCATGCATCCTCCTCTGTCTTACAGAGACCGGACTCTGTTTATCATGCATCTTTGCGCTTTATTACAAATGCCAAGTCACTCACCCACCATTGCACCTTGTACCAAATTTTAGGTTGGACCTCCCTTTATATGCCCAGAAAGATACATTTGTATTGTATTGGGTAAACTCCCTCTTTACCTCTTTAGTCTGGTCTCCTTCACCACCAGCAGTTGCCATACCCGGTCTGCTAGGTGGTTGCTACTTAAAGTCCCCAGGACATTTACAGTATTAGGCAAGACTGCCTTCTCTTCTTGTGCACCAGAGGCATGGAATAGTCTACAATCCATGCTTCATCTAGATATGTTAGTGCCACTGAATTAATTTAAAATATTGATGAGAGACTCTGTTACTGAGGAGTGTAAATGCTTTTTATTAGGCTGGATCATGTTGTATTGTTGTATGTTTTAATGATGTAATGTATTGATTGTTGCTGCCTTGGCCAGGTCTACCTTAAAAATAGTATCTCGGTCTCAATGGGCTTTTCCTGGTTAAATAAAGGTTCAATTTTTTTTTAAACTTTCTATTTATATTTGGTAAAGGAAAACTTAAGTGATAAAGTACATTTTGTGAAAACTACGTCATCACGCAGATTTTTATCGTCAACAAGAGCAGTGCCTCTTTAGTTATAATGGCAACATGGCCCTAACCTGACTTTGCAGGAAAGTGTTGAAAGGAGGCGTATTCCGAGTTCATGGATGCCCCATCCCCCATGTAGACTTTTCACCGTTAGATAATCACATTAGAAGTCCTGTTCACTCTCCCTGTCCAGGCTGTTGTATCTTCTATGTCCCAGAGAATCAATTTCACCATTCACCCCTCAATATCAGAACTTGATTAATTTTGGGTCCCATGTGGCTCAGTTGGTAGAGCATGGCGCTTGCAATGCCAGGGTTGTGGGTTTGATTCCTACGGGTCAGCAGTACAAAAAAAGTATGACAAATGTAAGCACTCACTACTGGAAATCGCTCTAAATAAGTGCGTCTGCTAAATGACTAAGACTATTCATGTGCTTGCTAAGTGCTATTGTGCTAGTTCTCACTCTCTCTCCTCTCCATCCCCAAGGTGTGTACACATATGAGGCCGCTGTCCTGCAGATGAGCTGTCGGTGGGGGCTGTCACGTCGCTGTCGCATATCCAGATAATCCCTGGCCGCAGCGGTGGCAGCACTGGCACGTCCCCCCCTCAGCATGCCCAACACCAGTCGGGCGGGGAGCCTGAAGGACCCCGACGTTGCGGAGCTCTTCTTCAAGGAGGACCCCGAGAAACTGTTCTCAGACCTGCGAGAGATTGGACATGGCAGCTTCGGTGCCGTCTATTTTGTGAGTACTTGGACCCGCCACTCTGTGCTCAGTAACAGAGCTGGACTTCCATTCAGAACTGTTTAAGGTATAGGGCAAGGTGTTGACTTTTTGTTTTTCTTCAGGCACGAGATGTGCGGACCACTGAGGTGGTGGCCATCAAGAAGATGTCTTACAGTGGAAAACAATCCAACGAGGTAAGAGACAGATTGTGCATCAAATGCCATTGATGTTACACCAATTACCTTTCATAATTCTAGTTTTGTTAGTAAGCATCTCTCACTCAATTGCAAATATAAAGATTTTTTTTCTGAAAAGCTCAAAAATATGTAAATCAGATAATTGTGTGACAATGTCAGCACAGTGGACAAACAATATCTATTGATCCCATGATAATTTATTTAATCAGTGGTGTGATGAAACGTGTTCTCCAGGAAACAATTGCTTCATGTTATAAAGGTTACCCAACTTCAGTGAGTTGACACAGTAGAGGCCTGTTGCTGAAGTTGTTTGCTGTCTCAATATTGGTTTACTGTGAAAAGGCTCATTAGCATGTATTCTAACAAGGCCTAATCCTTCAAGATCCTGTCCTCAGTGGGTTCGGAGCATTAGACCTACAGTTTTTGTAAGGTTTGGTCTCCAAAGGGATTTGTGGTGTTACTCAGCAGTTTTGAATTAAAACATCTTGCTGGAGATAAGCTTATTTGCTTAAAGTAGTGGAACTGCCATTCAGTGGCCTATTCCCTAGGGTTCAGTCTAAAAACAGTTGATAATCAGATTTGAATCTGGCAAAATGACTGGATTGGGTAATTCATTAACCCAAAGAAGTAGAGTGGAACTCAAAGGGATGTAGAACACATAGTTCCAGCCTGCATCTCTGTCCGTAGCAATCTGCAGTTGCTAGATCCATTTTTGGACTTATTCATGAATGATATACTTGATTCTTGAAGTATATAACCAATATAACTTATAATAAATACATCAAAAATAAATAAATGCCATCTGAGCTTAGTTCAACAGTATTATCCCATCGGAACCCAAAATATAAGCTTGTTTTACTCCAGTATATGTAAACATTGTAAATGTAAGCAAACACTGTATAGCCTCAACACGCTTAAAACTATAATTGTGATATCGTGGATGGTCAGTCTATAAATTTGAGTGGTTACATTTCTCCAGGCTCATCCCTCAGGTTTTTACCAAAACAAGATACTGGGAGATTGGTCCTTTTTAAAGCTTGTTATGCAAACATGATGTAATTGTTCCACTCTTTTACCTTACAGAAATGGCAAGACATAATCAAGGAGGTGAAGTTTCTGCAGAGAATACAGCACCCAAACAGCATAGAGTATAAAGGATGCTATCTGCGAGAGCACACTGCCTGGGTAAGAGTATTATCTGAATGGAAAATAATGCTATGATAACAGGGTGAATACTCTGAAACTGTACATTATTTAGCCCAGTATAACACTCTTTCTCTTTCTGTCTCTGTAGCTGGTGATGGAGTACTGTCTAGGCTCTGCCTCAGATGTCCTGGAAGGTAAGATGGCAGTTTTGAGATTATAAGACGAGTTCTTCTTTGTGGTTTTCCCCATGATTTGCAGCACTTTCATTCTCTCTCTCTCTCTACATCCTCTGTAGTTCACAAGAAACCCTTACAAGAAATGGAAATAGCAGCGATTACTCACGGTGCTCTACAGGGGCTGGCTTACCTTCATTCCCACAACATGATTCACCGGTGAGTCCTCCTCATACCTGTATGTGTGGACGTGCTAGACTGACTTCTTTGTGCCCTAAGGGAGGGAGTGTGCCTGTGCCTGTGGAACAAAGCTGTAAGGTCATCATCTCTCTCCTCTGTCTGTCTGACAGAGATATCAAGGCAGGGAACGTCTTGCTGACAGAGCCTGGCCAGGTGAAACTTGCAGATTTTGGTTCTGCCTCCATTGTCTCGCCAGCCAACTCTTTTGTGGGGACGCCATATTGGTGAGTTTCAAAATCCCAATGTACGAGAAAAAATAGATGGTGTTTGAAATATGGGGAAGAATTTAGAAATGGGGCACCATCTACAGTCTCATTCAATATTTTCCATCAAATCAAAAGCAGTGTACCGGTCATTAAAATTGGGATGTTTCCTCAGGATGGCCCCAGAGGTAATCCTGGCTATGGACGAAGGTCAGTACGATGGGAAGATCGACATCTGGTCTCTGGGAATAACCTGTATTGAATTAGGTAAACTCTCTCGTCCATGTACTCAACTCTAGACTAGCTCTCCTGTTGTTTTAATGCTCTCCTTCATTCATTCCATATCTTAAACCAATATCTGGTTTTCTTCTTCACACTGGTTTGAATAATACAGAGCCTTCAGAAAGTATTCAGACCCCTTGACTTTTTCCACATTTTGTTTCGTTACAGCCTTATTCTAAAATGGATTTAAAAAAGTGAAAACCAGTTATTAGAAATGTTTTCAAATGTATTAAAAATAAAACATACCTTATTTACATAATTATTCAGACCCTTTGCTATGAGACTCAATTGGGCTCAGGAGCATCCTGTTTCCATTGATCACTTGATTGGAGTCTACCCGTGGTAAATTCAATTGATTGGACATGATTTTGAAAGGCACACACCTGTCTATATAAGGTCCCACAGTTCACAGTGCATGTCAGAGCAAAGACCAAGCCAGGAATTGTCCGTAGAGATCTGTCGAGGAACAGATCTGGGAAAGAGTATCAAAACATTTCTGCAGCATTGAAGGTCCCCAAGAACACTGTGGCTTAAGTCATTCTTAAATGGAAGAAGTTTGGAACCACCAAGACTCTTCCTAGAGCTGGCCATCCGGCCAAACTGAGCAATCAGGGGAGAAGGGCGTGAGGTGACCAAGAACCCAATGGTCACTCTGATAGAGCTTTAGAGTTCCTCTGTGGAGATGGGAGAAACTTCTTGAAGGACAACCATCTCTGAAGCATTCCACCAATCAGGCCTTTATGGTAGAGTGGCCAGAAGGAAGGCATTCCTCAGTAAAAGGCACATGATAGCCCGCTTGGAGTTTGCCAAAAGGCACCTAAAAACTCTCTGATGAAACACATATTGAACTTTTTGGCCTGAATGCCAAGCGTCACGTCTGGAGGAAACTTGGCAGTATCATGCTGTGGGGATGTTTTTCAGTGGTAAGTACTGGGAGACTAGTCAGGATCGAGGGAAAGATGAATGGAGCAAAGTACAGAAAACCTGCTCCAGGACCTCAGGCTGGGGCAACGGTTCACCTTCCAACAGGACAACAACCCTAAGCACACAGCCAATACAACGCAAGAGTGGCTTCAGGACAAGTCTGAATATCCTTGACTTTAACCCGATCAAACATCTGGAGAGAGTGTAGCAACGCTCCCCATCCAACCTGACAGAGCTTGAGAGGATCTGCAGAGAAGTATGCAAGAAACTTTTTTATTTTATTTTTACCTTTTTATTTAACTATTTAACTAGGCAAGTCAGTTAAGAACAAATTCTTATTTTCAATGATGGCCTAGGAACAGTGGGTTAACTGCCTGTTCAGGGGCAGAACGACAGATTTGTACCTTGTCAGCTCAGGGATTCGAACTTGCAACCTTTCGGTTACTAGTCCAATGCTCTAACCACTATTTTACCTTTTATTTAACTATTTAACTAGGCAAGTCAGTTAAGAACAAATTCTTATTTTCAATGATGGCCTAGGAACAGTGGGTTAACTGCCTGTTCAGGGGCAGAACGACAGATTTGTACCTTGTCAGCTCAGGGATTCGAGCTTGCAACCTTTCGGTTACTAGTCCAATGCTCTAACCACTAGGCTACCCTGCCGCACAATACAGGTGTGCCAAGCTTGTAGCGTCATACCCAAGAAGACTTGATGCTGTAATCGCTGCCAAAGGTGCTTCAACGAAGTACTGAGTAAAGGGTCTGAATACTTATGTAAATGTTATATTTCAGTTTTTTTTTTTTTAATGTTTAATAAGTTAGCAAACATTTCTAAAAACCTGTTTTTGCTTTGTCATTATGGGGTATTGTGTGTAGATTGAGGAGGAGGGGAAAAACAATTGAATACATTTTAGAATAAGGCTGTAACTTAACAACATTTTGAAAAGGTCAATGGGTCTGAATACTTTCCGAAGACACTGTAAATCTTTTGTCTGTCTTCCTATTACTTTAATATGACATCTATCTGTAATCCTCCTTGTTATGTTTTACTGTTAGTGGATCTTGGTAAGCTATTGTTTTCTCTAATCTCTTTGTTTCTAGCTGAGAGAAAACCTCCACTGTTCAATATGAATGCGATGAGTGCCTTATATCACATAGCGCAGAATGAAAGCCCCACACTGCAGTCAAGTGAATGGTACGTCATGTAGCTTCATCAGAGTTGACTTTATTATGTAGGAGAAGGCATTTGTCCACTTTTAAAGTGTGTCATGGTGGGAACGAAACTAACTCTTCCTTCTTGTCCCCGTCTCTCAATTCAGGACGGATTACTTCCGAAACTTTGTAGATTCTTGCCTTCAGAAATTCCCCCAAGACAGGCCCAACTCGGAGGTACTGTTAAAGGTAAGATCTCTCAGATATCTTATATATGATGATCTACCAGTGCCAAAAATACATATCTAGCTGGCTCTGTTGACTTGATTTTGAGTGAATGTTAAATAAATAAATGAACGTGAATCATACCCACCCTCAACTGAAAAGAAAATGATTGTCCCCTCTGCCTCCCTCTCTTTCTCAGCATGCGTTTGTGCAGCGGGAGCGGCCCGACTCTGTCCTGATGGACCTGATCCTGAGGACCAAGGTTGCGGTGCGGGAGTTGGACAACCTGCAGTACCGCAAGATGAAGAAGATCCTCTTCCAGGAGGCTCACAACGGCCCTGCAGCCGAGGCACAGGACGGAGACGAGGAGGTCAGTCGCCCAATCTGGCTCTGCTCTCCTGTGGAGCTTAGTTTGAGATTAGCATGGTTTATACCAGAACCATTGTAGTCTTTGAAAACACCCTAAGTAGGCTAGAAATAATAATGATAATATTTCATTTGTAAATGCGCATTTCCCACACTCAATGTACATGAGGTAGAAAACAGCACACAAACAACATTCAGCAAGAAGTTAAAAAAAACGGACCACAACACATTAAATCATTACCTACTAATACAACATATAGACTTGAAGCAGATTTAGTTGTGTTTTAAACAAGGAAAGAGTTTAATAGTAGTTTCTCTAAATGCACTATAATTAGGTTAAGGGAGGCCTGGTGGGGAGGCCTGTTTCTCTCAACATTCAGTTGTTGCTGTTTATCCTGTTTATCCTACTGTGATTCAAAAAGTATTTCACTCACTTGTGTCTTGCTGTTGTTATGGCGTTGTCCCCAGGAACCGGAGCAGAGTGGCAGGACAGGCACAGTGAGCAGCGTTGGCAGTAACCAGTCTATCCCCAGTATGTCGATCAGCGCCAGCTCCCAGAGCAGCTCTGTCAACAGCCTGACCGACGCCGGAGATGACAAGAGCGAACTGGACATGATGGAGGGAGACCACACAGTCATGTCCAACAGCTCCGTCATTCACCTCAAACCGGTGGGTAGAGATGATCTTGGAGCTGGACCCGCAGAATAACTGTACACTGCCTTAATTATATTGAAATACACAACATAGTGATTATAGTGTTTCCTAGTGCCTTTTACAGATGATTTTGAATCATTTTTTTCTGCTGTTGAAGTACTGCGTTGTATTTGTTTCCTCAGGAGGAGGAGACGACTTATCGTGAAGAGTCGGAACCTAACAGCCGGCCGCTCACTGAGCCCCAGTCTCCCCCTGCTCACACTCCACGGCCAAAACACCACCGCAACCGCGAGCACTTTGCCACAATACGCACAGCCTCCCTGGTAAGAGCACATCGAGCCATAGAAATACAATGGTACTGTAGTTAACATGATTTAAAATTGACCCTTAAAGTGCAGTCAAAAACGTGATTTTTCAGTGTTTTATATACATTTCCAAACTGAGGTTGGAATAATACTGTGAAATTGGGATAATGATTATAATGCCCTTTTAGCTGTATGAAAAGACTGCCAGAAATGTCAGCCTGTATTGGTGGGATGGAGTTTTGGCCTGCCTGGTGACATAACCAGGCGGTAAATTAGTTAATGGACCAATAAGAAAGAGAGTTTCAAACCTCTGCCATTAACAGCTAGTATTCAGTTTCCCACCCCCCACTCAGACACACTCAGGGTGTCAAATTGGGAGGGCCTGTTGTCCGTACCTCTGGCAGTCTCTATGGGGGTGCCACAGGGTCCAATTCTCGGGCCGGCTCTTTTCTCTGTATATATCAATGATGTTGCTCTTGCTGCTGGTGATTCTCTGATCCATTCTGAATACATCTGGCCCTTCTTTGGACACTGTGTTAACAAACCTCCAAACGAGCTTCAATGCCATACAACACTCCTTCCGTGGCCTCCAACTGCTCTTAAATGCTAGTAAAACTAAATTCATGCTTTTCAACCGATCGCTGCCCGCATCCGCCCGACTAGCATCACTATTCTGGCCGGTTCTGACTTAGAATATGTGGACAATTATAAATACCTAGGTGTTTGGTGAGACTGTGAACACTCCTTCCAGATTCACATTAAGTATCTCCAATTCAAAATTAAATCTAGAATCGGCTTCCTATTTCGCAACAAAGCCTCCTTCACTCATGCTGCCAAACATAACCTCGTAAAACTGACTATCCTACCGATCCTTGACTTTGGCGATGTCATTTACAAAATAGCCTCCAACACTCTACTCAGCAAATTGGATGTAGTCTATCACAGTGCCATCCGTTTTGTAACCAAAGCCCTATATACTACGCACCACTGCGACCTGTATGCTCTCATTGGCTGGCCCTCGCTACATATTCGTCGCCAGACCTACTGGCTCCAAGTCATCTATAAGTCTTTGCTAGGTAAAGCCCCGCCTTATCTCAGCTCACTGGTCACCATAGCAACACCCACCCATAGCACACACTCCAGCAGGTATATGTCACTGGTCATCCCCAAAGCCAACACCCCTTTGGCCGCCTTTCTTTCCAGTTCCCTGCTGCCAATGACTGGAACCAATTGCCAAAATCACTGAAGCTGAAGTCTTATATCTCCCTCACTAACTTTAAGCATCAGCTGTCAGAGCAGATTACTGATCACTGTACCTGTACACAGCCAATCTGTAAATAGCCCACCCAACTACCTCATCCCCATATTGTTATTTTTCTGGTTGCTCTTTTGCACCCCAGTATCTGTACTTGCACATCATCTTCTGCACATCTATCACTCCAGAGTTAATGCTAAATTGTAATTATTTCACCACTATGGCCTTTTTATTGTCTTACCTGCCTAATCTTACTACATTTGCACACACTGTATATAGATTCTATTGTGTTATTGACTGTACGTTTGTTTACCCATGTGTAACTCTGTGTTGTTGTTTTTGTCGACCTGCTTTGTTTTATCTTGGCCAGGTAGCAGTTGTAAATGAGAACTTGTTCTCAACTGGCCTTCCTGGTTAAATAAAGGTGAAATAACAAAAAGAGAAGACCACTCCCAGACAGTCCTAGCTACATTTTGCTTGATAAATTGCTCTTTGCTAAAAAGGTTTTGGTTTCTTTTTGAGCATTTTAATTTAAAACAGGTACTTAATTGTTACCCAGAAATGATTTGATATTGAGAAAAAAACAGTTGCATTGGGCCTTTAAGTGTCTGCTCCTGTAGGAGAGTATAAGCAGAGTTCAGAGTTCTGTGATAAGCCTTGTGTTTCCCCCAGGTGACCCGTCAGATGAAGGAGCACGAGCAGGACAGTGAGCTGAGAGAGCAGATGTCAGGCTATAAGAGGATGAGGAGGCAGCACCAGAAGCAGCTGATGGCCCTGGAGAACAAGGTGAAGGCTGAGATGGACGAACACCGGCTCCGTCTGGACAAAGAGCTGGAGAACCAGAGGAACAGCTTTGCCCAGGAGATGGAGAAACTCATTAAGAAGCACCAGGCCGCCATGGAGAAAGATGTACAGTCGTTTTCTCACGTACTCCATCATTCATACTCTAGATTCTACTGCTGCTCCCTAGGTCACTGTTAAAAGGTATTGTTTTAAATGAAGTTTTGGGGGCGTTTTCAAATGTTGATTTTGTGTGTCTGCAGGCAAAGACCTTTACTAATGATGAGAAGAAGTTCCAGCAGCACATCCAGAGCCAGCAGAAGAAAGAGCTCAACAGCTTCCTAGAGTCCCAGAAACGAGAGTACAAACTCCGCAAGGAGCAGCTCAAAGAGGTAGAGAATTACACGCGGTCATACAGATGAACGGTCACATTTTATACACAGTATACAAGGCATCAAACATTGCTATATCATTTGATGAAAAAACACATGACACACACAAATGTTTGCCAACATGATCCTCTCAGCATGTCAGACAAACCTTTACAGAAAATGTGCAAATATGGACAGCAAGCTCCTATTTACAATTTCTTAAAGTGCCAATCTGCAGTTGAAACGATAACAAAGCATACTACCCGCCACTGATCTGGTTAAAGGTTGAGGGATGGGGCTGGAGAAAGTGTAACCACACTCAAATTCATAGACAGAGCTATGGATGCAAGGAGTGAGCATCCATGATATCAAAATTATAATTTTAAGCATGTTTTGAGGTTATACAGTTTTGAGGTTATTACATTTACTTTGTTTACAAACATAGGTAAAAAGCTTATATTTTGGCTTTTGATGGGGTACAACAGTTGAACTAAGCTCATGAGGCTTTTATAAGTTATAATGTTCGAGAATGAATGGGTTTATATCATTCATTTAGAAGTCTAAAAATGGATGTAGTAACTGCAGATTTCCCCTTTTAATCTCTGTCCTTGTTCTTCCCCCAGGAGTTGAATGAGAACCAGTCGACCCCTAAGAAGGAGAAGCAGGAGTGGCTGTCCAAGCAGAAGGAGAACTTCCAGCACTTCCAGGCTGAGGAGGAGGCCAACCTACTGAGGAGACAGAGACACTACCTGGAGCTGGAGTGTCGACGCTTCAAGAGGAGGATCCTCATCGCTCGCCATAACGTGGAGCAGGACCTAGTGAGAGAGGTCAGCCGTAATCACTCAGCTCTCCTCGTTCATACAGTCTCTTGTTTCTCTCTCACTCTCCTCAAACAGGGCCCCCTTTCCTGTTCTCGAGCTTCGTTTTGTAACCATGGCTCAGCCGTGGGTTCTGCTCATTTTCCTACTTCCATGTGTTTTGTAACCATACCTTTACCCTGTGTGACCTCATTCTCTGGTTGTCACACTGCCCTTTCTCTTAAAGAATGCAGGTTTCTCCTAACCTGTATGGTTGTTCCTCCCTGCCTGTCCGTCTGTGTGTAGGAGCTGAATAAGCGTCAGACGCAGAAGGACCTGGAGCATGCCATGCTGCTGCGGCACCATGAGTCCATGCAGGAGCTGGAGTTCCGCCAGGTCAACACCATCCAGAAGATGAGGGCTGAGCTGATCCGCCTGCAGCACCAGACAGAACTCACCAACCAGCAGGAGTACAACAAGAGGAGGGAGAGAGAGCTCCGGCGCAAACACGTCATGGAGGTCCGACAGCAGCCCAAGAGCCTCAAGGTGAACACACACATACCAACACAAACAATTCCCATAAACCGTTGTTGTTTTGTGTTACCGTTAATGGCCTTAATGTAGGGACCTGACCCCTCACTGTTCTGTTTGTCCTCTCTCCTCTGTCCCAGTCCAAAGAGTTCCAGACCTGACCCTCACTGTTCTGTTTGTCCTCTCGTCCTCTATCCCAGTCCAAAGAGCTCCAGACCTGACCCCTCACTGTTCTGTTGTCCTCTCTTCCTCCCTCCTCTATCCCAGTCCAAAGAGCTCCAGACCTGACCCCTCACTGTTCTGTTTGTCCTCTCTCCTCTGTCCCAGTCCAAAGAGTTCCAGACCTGACCCTCACTGTTCTGTTTGTCCTCTCTCCTCTGTCCCAGTCCAAAGAGTTCCAGACCTGACCCCTCACTGTTCTGTTTGTCCTCTCTCGTCTGTCCCAGTCCAAAGAGTTCCAGACCTGACCCTCACTGTTCTGTTTGTCCTCTCTCCTCTGTCCCAGTCCAAAGAGTTCCAGACCTGACCCTCACTGTTCTGTTTGTCCTCTCTCCTCTGTCCCAGTCCAAAGAGTTCCAGACCTGACCCTCACTGTTCTGTTTGTCCTCTCTCCTCGGTCCCAGTCCAAAGAGTTCCAGACCTGACCCTCACTGTTCTGTTTGTCCTCTCTCCTCTGTCCCAGTCCAAAGAGTTCCAGACCTGACCTTCACTGTTCTGTTTGTCCTCTCTCCTCTGTCCCAGTCCAAAGAGTTCCAGACCTGACCTTCACTGTTCTGTTTGTCCTCTCTCCTCTGTCCCAGTCCAAAGAGTTCCAGACCTGACCCCTCACTGTTCTGTTTGTCCTCTCTCCTCTGTCCCAGTCCAAAGAGTTCCAGACCTGACCCCTCACTGTTCTGTTTGTCCTCTCTCCTCTGTCCCAGTCCAAAGAGTTCCAGACCTGACCCTCACTGTTCTGTTTGTCCTCTATCCCAGTCCAAAGAGCTCCAGACCTGACCCCTCACTGTTCTGTTTGTCCTCTCTTCCTCCCTCCCTCTGTTCCAGTCCAAAGAGCTCCAGACCTGACCCCTCACTGTTCTGTTGTGCTCTCTTCCTCCTCCCTCTGTCCCAGTCCAAAGAGCTCCAGATTAAGAAACAGTTCCAAGACACATGTAAGATCCAGACCAGACAGTTCAAGGCCTTGAGAAACCACCTACTGGAGAGCACACCAAAGTCTGACCACAAGGCTGTCCTGAAGCGTCTAAAGGAGGAGCAGACCCGCAAGCTGGCCATCCTGGCTGAGCAGTACGACCACTCTATCAACGAGATGCTCTCCACACAGGCTGTGAGTCACACAGGGGTTTTAAAAACACTGCAGGAGAGGGGATGCTTTTCTAAAAATCTGACTACTGATGATAGGCATTTTTGAAATTGCAGGGTGCCAAATTCAAAACAACAGAAATCTCCTAATTAAAATTCCTCAAACATACAAGTATTTTACACCATTTTAAAGATAAACTTGTTGTAAATCCAGCCACAGTGTCCGATTTCAAAAAGGCTTTACGACGAAAGCACACAAAACGATTATGTTAGGTCAGCACCTGCAAAAACTCAACCTACCCAGTTGTGGCCCACTTTTTGGAAGCGAACCACTCTATTTTGTCCCTACGTTAAATCGGCATTGAACACATCACCCTCCCTAGGAGAGGGGGTGACCTCGACGATTTATTGTTAAAACAAGAAGCTGCCTGAATCTTTAATTTAAAGACCCTTGGTCCCTTCGGTCTCAGCGTAGACTAGGATCTGAAGACATTCTTGTGATTTTGCTGTTCATTGTAAATGTTTGTAGGCTTATGTAGCCAAATTGTCTATGATCGTATACTATCATTTGTTTTTTATATGTTCTATTTATATCTGTAAATGAACCAATGATATCAAGCCACACCCGACCATGATTAGACACCTGTATCTGTCCTTTGACACTATATAAACTAGTGACCTGCAATTTTTCATTATACCCTGAGGAAGACAGCTTGTCTGTCCAAACATTGGTTATTCAATTATTTCATCTGAGCTCCTAGTTTGCGGATCTCCTTTTTATGTTGAAGTAGATAAAGGGCCTTATTGCCAAAATCCCTTAACATTGTACTGACCCCCTGTCTGGCTTCCCTCTCGTCTCTAGCTGCGTTTGGATGAGGCTCAGGAGGCTCAGTGCCAGGTGCTGAGGATGCAGCTGCAACAGGAGCTGGAGCTACTCAACGCCTACCAGAGCAAGATCAAGATGCAGACGGACGCCCAGCACGACCGTGAGCGGAAGGACCTGGAGCAGAGAGTGTCCCTCCGGAGGGCCCTACTGGAGCAGAAGGTCTGATCTTCCATACTGGGAATATATATATATTTTTAACATGGGTTGCGTCTCAATTTGCACCCTATTCCCTGTATAGTGTACTGTGGTCAAATGTAGGGCACTTTTAAGTGGATAGGGTGCCATTTGGGATGTAGGGTGCCATTTGGGATGCAGGGTGCCATTTGGGATGCAGTGTGCCATTTGGGATGTAGGGTGCCATTTGGGATGCAGTGTGCCATTTGGGATGCAGGGTGCCATTTGGGATGCAGGGTGCCATTTGGGATGCAGGGTGCCATTTGGGATGCAGGGTGCCATTTGGGATGCAGTGTGCCATTTGGGATGCAGTGTGCCATTTGGGATGTAGTGTGCCATTTGGGATGCAGTGTGCCATTTGGGATGCAGTGTGCCATTTGGGATGCAGTGTGCCATTTGGGATGCAGTGTGCCATGCAGTGTGCCATTTGGGATGCAGTGTGCCATTTGGGATGCAGTATGCCATTTGGGATGCAGTGTGCCATTTGGGATGTAGGGTGCCATTTGGGATGTAGGGTGCCATTTGGGATGCAGTGGCAAAAAGTCTCAATTGACATTTGGCCTTTATTTAGTTTCAAGCTCCAGGGTTTGCTGTTATTATTGATAAACCAGTGCTATTTTGAAATGAACATATTATAGTACTGAGCAGCTGTGTGTATCTTCAGATTGAGGAGGAGATGCTGGCTCTTCAGAATGAGCGTTCGGAGAGGATCCGTAGCCTGCTGGAGCGCCAGGCCAGGGAGATCGAAGCGTTCGACTCGGAGAGCATGCGTCTAGGCTTCAACAACATGGTGCTGTCCAACCTCTCCCCAGAGGCCTTTAGCCACAGCTTCCCCGGGGCCCCAGGCAGCTGGGCCCACCCCCAGACACAGCACCACTCTGGGGGCTCCTCTCAAGGGCTACACTGGGGCAGTGGAGGGTCAGGGCACCAAGGAAGCCATCACCACTACCACTCTGGTCAGGGAGGGTCCCCCATGCAGCAAGCCTGGGGCCAAGGCATGCAGGGAGGCGGGTGTCCTCAGCCGTGGGGCCACCCCTCGGCAGGGCCCCTGGGGGCCAGAGGCAGTGGAGGAGTGCAGAACAGCCCCCAGGCACTGAGCAGGACAGCCTCAGGGGGGCGCAGTGAGCAGGCTATGAGCAGGAGCACCAGTGTCAACTCTCAGATATCCAATGGGTCTCACCTGTCCTACACATAGACTCCCAGCCCAGCACCAGAGTAAGAGTAGGGCGCTGCAGAGTGGGACAGCATGGGCTCAGCTCTGCTACACCTCCACCTCCCCTCTCTCCTATCCCTCGTTCCTCTCCTGTCCTGTGTACAGATGTGGATGCGTGTGGAAATAAATGTTGCTCAGGTCAAAAGGGCTGAAAGAGGCACACCCCCTCTACACAGCAGTTTATTAGCACACATACAGATCAGTTCTTCTGTTTCTATTGAAACCATTCAGTGTCAACACTTAATACTTCCTCCGTTCTTTATTTTACACTTCTCTCACTTAGAAATCATTTTCATGTACATATATGTGCCACTGCCCCCCTTCCACCACTGAGACCACTGTCAAAAAGCCTTTTGACATCTGCTAACTGCTTTTTAATTATTTTTTTTATGTAGTGTCTATTAATCACAAAGCTAAGACAGCCCATGAAATTCCCCTGCTCCAAATTTGATAATACATTGGCCCATCTATCCAGTTACTTGATTTTTAAATATTTTTTATTCTCCTTATGCCAGCCTGTTTTTATGGTTATTTTAAATAGCTGAGATTGTTTCTCTTTCCAAATCAGAATAATGATTTGCAGTCTAAAAGATTTTAACAGGGAGAGATTTAAAGAACTGCACAGATACTGTATAGAGCTTGACAATACCTGAAACAAATTCAAGTTGGTTTGAAATGGTCATTTAGGTTGGTTTGAAATGATCATTTAGGTTTGAGGATGTGAGGGACACTGGGACACAATGTTGTTGGCTTGTATTATGGTCAGCTTCCATTAAACTAGCTTTTGTTGTTGTAGCCAAACCTATTTTAAGCCAGGCAGTTCTTATTAAACATCTCACAACTTAGTTACTATCAACCCCTGTTGCAGGAATGTGGTGAAATTTTGTCGATAGGATTTGTTTTAGTTTTCACATATAAGGATCTAAGGGTTTTGTAGAATTAGTCAAATTATGTTGAACTTTTCTTATTTGTCTATTTTTTATATTAAGAAAGAAAATATTTTGGGGGGAATTGCAGCTGGTAAGAGCAAGATATGTTTTTTTAGCAGAGGTTATATCATTGAGGTAGGATTTTTGTTGTGAAATTCAGTTACACTTGCCATTTGAAAGCTCAGTGTTTACATTTAATATATTGGAGAAGCAGTAACAGACAGTGAACCTTTTTATATCAATGAGCATTTTGCCAGCATTTAGTGATCTGCATTTTTATTTTACACCTCCCTGTGGGAGTTTAAGCTGCTAATCCATCCATTTGCCAATAAGAACACTAAAGCAGAATATGAATGTTTTATTTGTCTGTTTCGGATGTAACGTTAGGGGCCAGGCTGACCATAGCTTCAACTATGGCCATATTCAACTCAGTTCTGTACTACTGTACTGTGTGATGCCGGCCACTAGGCTGCAGTCTTCACTTATTGTCAACCGTTCCTTAGGCCATAATAGCCCACCTACAGTAGATCCAAATCTTCACTGTTTAGGGTTTCCAAGTGGGTGGGTGTCTCTCATAGCATTACTACATCAGCCAAAACCAGAGGGACATGGCAGAGCCATAATAAACAAAAGGCTTAGCTAACAGCTCAAAGTGTATATGTATGTTAATGCTCAGTAAGATGGTGCCTTTCTATGCCCTGATACTGATCATTCATTCTCAGTGTAAAACCTGCATGTTTTAGTTCAGCTCAGATTGATTCAATTATTACACTTCAAACTAGTTTCCATTTAGTTTGCACAGATGTTGGCATCGTTCAATGAAAATGATGTTGGGATCCTCTCATCCTGAGGTACATCTGTCCTCGTGTACCTATGAAAAGGATGTCGATATCATGAGGTTTGTGAAGTGATCAGTTGAACAGAAGTTCTGAAGGTGATAATATCATGCATACAGGTACTTGAGGGCTGGTTCTGGGTGTCTCTGCTGTGCGGAGGATGACAGATTGTGAGTTTCACCTTAGTTGGCTGAATGACCGAGAAGGAGGATCAGTATAATTCATGCTGGGCTACATGATTGTCAGATACAAGAGCAAGGACTCTGTAATGCCTTTAAGAACCCTGACATTTATCAGTTGATTTTATTTTAGTGCCTTTAAATACTGCTGCCTTGTCAAAGCACTTTATACAGTATAAAACATGTATACAGTAAAACAGATGGTAGTTTGACTTTATTTTAAGCACAGCAACCCGAGGGATGCATATAGTGTGTTGGTATTATGTGGTTGAAGTGAGGAAGTTGAAAAGTCTAGCTAATAGTTGACCTTAAAGTCCGATACAGAGTCAGGATTTGAATGCCTGGGGTTAATTACAAGTGAGTTACCAGTATGTAGACACATTTCTATGACTCTGTGGAGGATTCATGTTGGACAAGAACAAAACAGATTATAGAGTATGGTGACGGGGTTAGTTAAAGGACTTCTATTGTATGCTTGGTTGAAAAACACCTTTTGCACAAAATTTCCAGGCCAGGTTTAACATGAAAGCAGTGGGCACAGTAGAGCAGAGCTTCCATAAGTAGAAAAAAAAGTAACATGGTTTCAGAATGTGTTTGAAAAGGAACAATCTAATCTCTATGTGAAGGCTCTTTTTGACCATAACAGCAGGCTTGGCAAGGAGTACATGTTTGTGGGAGCTGGTTAATGTAAGGCAGTCAAAGTGTTTAAAATGATAATGGTCCACAACTTGAGTAAAACTAAGAACTCCGCAATCAGGAAAAAAGAGCTCATCTCACCACCCTAAAAGTAACAATGGCAGGTTAATGAAGCTCATATACTTGTTACTGGTGTTCATCATGTAAATATAACACTCACACTAAATGATCATTCTACACTTATGTTGGTGAGTGGTTAAAAAGTGGTTGAAGCTGGAAGCCTTAATGGTGACACTGCCATGTCCATTTGGGATATTACAACAAGAAAGAAGTTACTGCAAAAAAAACTAACCCCCCCCACACACACACACACACACACTGCTCAACGCACCTCTCATTAGTTTTGTCCACAAAACAATAACAAAGGTGCTGGGGTGGGCAGTGGCACAGTTTCCCCTAATGCAGATTCCATCTTTAAAGGTGGCAAAGCACTTATGTAGTTATTTACTTGGACACCTACAGTGGGTTCTATCCATGAACATGTTCTCCACTTTTTGGTATTTTCCCCTAACTGCTTTTTTTTCAGGGGTGAGTTTATGCCATTTTGGTTCCCCTCTTTTCTCAACCTGCATTCCCTCACACACCAAGTCTGCA
Organism: Oncorhynchus nerka; assembly: GCF_034236695.1. Lineage (NCBI taxonomy): Eukaryota > Metazoa > Chordata > Actinopteri > Salmoniformes > Salmonidae > Oncorhynchus > Oncorhynchus nerka. Next base: position 72,819,718 of record NC_088409.1, read on the forward strand.
TTTATTATGAGGGTAACTATCTCCATCTGGAAATCTAAAACACTTTCAAAACGTATATATATTGAAAAGGCCACGAGGCTTAAAAAGTCCTAGGGATGCAGATATCTTAGGAAATGTATTGTCTTTTCATTAATGTGGGGTGAAATGTTGTGTGTGTATATATACAATTTAAGAGATTAAACATTTTAAAACTAAACTTGCATTGTGAAAAAGAAAATAACAAATAATCTGTAAGACTAACATTATTTAACTTGACAGACACTAACCAAATATTAAACAAGGTTGAGATTGGTAGGGTCTGTAAAAGTAACTGATGAAAATTGAGCTTGGTTGTGTGTACGCTGACTCTTACTGCTTCCTGTGCATGCATAGCCTACACTGTCATTTTCCTTTACTGTCACACACTTTGTTAGTCATTGCACCCTTCATGAAGCCTTTCATTGCAGTGAGTCTTGATACCTCTGGTATGTTTTCTCCTATTCCACCCTTTCTACATTCACATCCACCAGATTATTAACTATTCTGTTTGTTCTTGTTGAATGTGATCCTGCAATTGTGCAGCAAAAACATGTTTGATTTCAGGGGCACAAAGATGCTGGGAAGTTTTGTTTATTTTTTGAGACGTAGGAGGAGTTTGTTTTAAATGGTTGCAGACTCTAATCCCCCATTACAATTCTCCCATATCTGCCTCTGGATCATATCCAACTGTCCTTTCCAAAAAGCAAGCATGGGTCTCATTATGTTACAGTACATAGGGCTGTGAGTGTGTCCCAATACTCTCCAAAACCTTCCACCTCTTGTTTCCTTTCATTTGTAACCACAGAGGTCAAAAGCCTCAATAGGTTAATTTACCAGTATAATGCTTATACCCAACAAGTCTTTTATGAATAGTGGCCAGGGGAGAAAAAGGAGCGGTATTTCTGATTATTGGGACCTAGCCCTTGTTCAGGTCAACAGCTTTTTCGGGCAAATGGTTCATGTCAGGCCAATGAAAGGTCCTTGCTATCTGTGATCCTTGGGACGTTCCTACCCCATTGAAGTTGATATTTTAAAATGGTGAAAGTTTGGGTAGGGACGTCCCAAGGATCCCGGACAGCACTAAACGCCAATGAAACTTCATCTCATACGAGATTGATTGCCAACCCGTCACACCATTTTGTTAATAATCCCCCCCCAAAAAAATTGTGAGACTACTTAGATACTTCTATTCATATTTGTTTTAATAATTTACAAGGCTTCTCCACCAACCTGAATAATGTTTTCAATTATCATTGAACATTGATGTTGTCAACTTTTGTCCTACTGACTGAAAGTATGGGATACTGAGTGAGAAACAAGCTAAAGAAAAATGGAGGTCCTCCCTCTGGTCAAACACTGTGCCATACCAGAGCTGCCAAGCCCAAACACCACTGCATTGTTTCATCTCAAGAGTTACCTAACATTACCCTTGGCTTGGGCTGATGGCATGAAATGTTTAGAAATCGCATGATATGAGCCGTTCTGGTCAGATGGCCAATGTAGAGGCTTGAAAAGATGGTGACAGGCTACTTATGAAAACAGAGGGTCCATTTCTATGAGGATGTCAGTATTCTTCCTTGGCACAACATTACCACTACAACTCTTATATAACCTGTATTAAAATGTATAGATTGTGAAACCTGTTATTGAATGTCTGAAAGATTATGAAGATTATACATACATTTTCAACAACAAAAAATACAAAAAAGTGAGTGGAAATGTGTAAAAAGATTCATAAAACAGAAGAATAAAAACTAGGATCAAATGTACTATTTTGTTTGTATTATAATTACTATTGTGCTGGCAGAGGAATATTGAACAGAAATCAGCTGTAATAAAGTAATTTTAGTATATAACTTGTGTCCTGTTTGAATTTGGAGCATAATAAATATATATATTTTTTTTAAAGTGTAGTTTTTACAGAATCAGAAGCTTCTGGTGGTTTTTGAAGCCAATGTGGCATCTTGAATTTCTATTCTTCCTATGAATTGGTCTCTAGCATTTGAACCCTGGTATAACCCCATTCCTGAAAGCTACAACTCTGGAACATGAATGTTCCCCTCTATGAATTGGTCTCTAGCATTTGAACCCTGGTATAACCCCGTTCCTGAAAGCTACAACTCTGGAACATGAATGTTCCCCTCTATGAATTTGTCTCTAGCATTTGAACCCTGGTATAACCCCGTTCCTGAAAGCTACAACTCTGGAACATGAATGTTCCCCTCTATGAATTTGTCTCTAGCATTTGAACCCTGGTATAACCCCGTTCCTGAAAGCTACAACTCTGGAACATGAATGTTCCCCTCTATGATGATCACAGGGTGTGTTAGGAGTGTTAAAAAAAAGCACTTTGGCCCCGATAAGAATATAGTTGAATAGCCCTGGCTGTCATAGCCCTTCTACGGACAGCCTTTCCACTCCCTATTTAATCTTGCTCTTGTGGCTAACTGGGTTCAAACCAGGTCTCCTGCATGGCACAAGACTGTGTTAGCCCACTTAGCTAAAGCCTATAGAGATAAGTTAATGTAAAGGATGACACACTGCTTGCTTAACGAGTAGCGTTTCCTCCTGATTCAGCTCGTATGGAGACTCGAACTCAGGACCTTTGCCTCATAAACACGTGACTGCCCTTTTGAGGCATTTCAACCCATTATGCTATTCAAAAAGGCCTTCAATTGTGCAAGGGGTTACACTTCAGGCTGAGGAGTGAGTTTCACAGATCACCATCTGCTACACTAATACAAGTCTTCAAGATCCAGCAAAGTTACTCATCAAAAGTGTAGTTTGGTGATCCATGCTTATCGGATGAGAACCTTGCCTTGTGCTGAGACCTGAAGACATGTTAGTTTGACGTGTTAGTTTGTTAGATGTTGTTAGTTTCAGGTCTTTCAGAAAGGGTATTCATTATAAGGTTAACATGTGACTGACTGGATAAAGACTGTGTTAGACTGTTGAGCTAAAGCCAAGATCATGTGATGAGTAACTCTGAGACCTGAAAAGTTGCATTGTCTGGTGCAGAGGAGATCTGGGTTAGAACCCCATCAGTCAAACCATAGACATTAAAACCAGAGTTAAACTAACACATAATGTTTCCAGATCTCAGGCTAGGTTGCTCATCACATGCATAGATCTCCAAACCACCTCTGTTGCACTCATTAAATGGGGTGCACAGATCCTTCTGCTTCTGTTTGCCACAGAAAGGGTTGTTGTTGTGTTGTAGGCCTGATTTCGAACCCAGTCAGTTATATGTAAGCAATAAGGCATGAGGGGTGTGGTATATGGCCAATATACCACGGCTAATGGCTGTTCTTAAGCCCAACGCAGTGCAGAGTGCCTGACAGCCCTTAGCTGTGGTAAATTGGCCATATATCACAAACCCGCAAGGTGAATTATTGCTAGTATAAACTGGTTATCAACGTAATCAGAGCAGTAAAAATAAATGTTTTGTCATACCCATGGTATACGGTCTAATATACCACGGCTGTCAGCCATTCAGCATTCAGGGCTCGAACCACCCACTTTATAATGGTGCCATAATCTCTGAATATGAGCTCAAAGGGGTGTGAAATGTGACTGAGGTGGTTAGAAAACCACGCTCTATTTATGAGTAAGCTATCCTTGCTGGGGACTTTTTTTCAAATACAAGTTACAAATATTCAATCTGTGCATTACAAATTCTAAAATATTAAATGAAAATGCAATACCCTAATACAAATACAAAATTATCAAATTAAAATAAAATTTCTATTGGCACTGAAATCGCTAACGTTACCACACGGAGTGGCGAGGAGTGGAATGATAGTTTAAGACTGGCACGATAGTTTAAGACTGGTACCCAGACTAGTGCTTGTTGATCAAATCTTTGCTCCCCAAATTATGTGCAGTAATTGCGGATTCTGACTCCCGGAAACTCAACTCACTGGTAACATTTGCTGGAGCATGCAAGCAAAACTGTCCTTGAACAACGAAAACATGCATGTTATCTGGCTAAATAGCTATACAATGTTATATTTGATCAAGTGAAACCATATTAAAATCTCAAATTAGTTATTAAGCAAGCTAGCTAACTGTTCTAGCTAGCCAACAATACAAAACACTCCCAGTCAGCTGGTGCTAATTGCTAGCTAGCTGTGGCATTGTGAATAGCTAGCTAGCTATAACAAACAAGTTTAGCTAAACAGCTTGCCTCCATGAATGTCACTGATATTCACGGACTTGGATACCGTTAAATCTGCTCCCATCACGATTAAAAGGTAAGATACTTTATTTCCAATATTTCTTGTTAGCTGGTTATGATACATGTCACCAGATTGAGAGTTAGCGATCAGCTAGTTACCCCCTCACTGAACACGGCTGATCAACTTTCATCCATACTTAGCTCGGGCATCTGTTAGTTGGCAAAGACCAACATTCTGCTTGTTTGGTTTGGGCTTGAATACTAGTGTTGATAATCCCTGAAATGTCCTTGCTTTCAACCAAAAACCAAACCCTGTTTGCAATAAATATCTAAAATGTATTTTGTTTAATATTGTTATCTTTCTTTAGGACTAGCTGTAGTCATGTTGCTCCTACCAATACCTTCTCTATTGGTCTGTAGAGGACTGTAGTGTTATGTTCCCCTATGGTTTAACTCCCCTCTCTCTGTTATTTCTCATTGTAGAAGCCCCAGGATGGTGTGTGAGCTGCTAGTCTCCTCACTATGGTTCATTTTTGTAATCTTCTGGGTGGAGACCATAAGCGTGTGGCTGTTCCTATGCATCTTCTACCAGGACCAGGCATTTTATCACTGGGGAGATGGGTATGCGTACCTAATCATATTTTACACACAAGCAACTTGCTGATTCTTAATCGTCTTACAAATATCCAGATGAAGTATCAAACAGACCTTCCTTTCTCATTCTGTTACTACAGGGTATTTGCAGATGACCCCGGCCAAATGCTATACATGTTGAGCAGGTGACTCCTAATATTGATTTCTGTCTGTTCATGGGTGTGATCAGATGAAATGCAGTACTATAACTTGTATCTGAAATGGAAAACTATACTGTTATTAATAGTTATTACCATGTAGCACGTTGCAAGAATATGTTTACCGATACTGACAAAGAGAATGGGCATGATCAGGTTGAGTTCTTGACACTTTCATGAATGAAGTCTCCATTGTCCCCTTTCCACAGAGTGGATCCCTCTGGACAGATGCAGACCTGAGACAGCGAAAGCATATGAGGAACAGCACATAATGGATTGTTCTCTCCAGATATAAAAGGATGGGAGCTGTATGTTTGAGACGCTCCTATAAAATAATTAGAATCAGTAGTCTTTTTCTACCTCCCTGCTCCTGGTTCCCTCCTAGATTTACCGCATGGTCATTGTCAACATGAAGAAACTGCATTGAATGCAGTTGGATTGTTGTTGGATATGGGCAGAGACACCCAGCTTGGCAAGAAGAACCAGGGAGGGGATCCTGCCGTAACTGTGGAATAGATACATAGTGTGGCAGCTAAGTGTTCCCCACCAAAGCATGAACCATCATACATATGTTCTATTTCCATTGTCTGTGTTAATATGTGATATAGGTTAAACATTGTGGGAAAACACTTGGCAGATGCTTTGAAAACATATTTTTACATGAGGTTTAGTCCATAGTCAATGTCATTTTTGTGCATTTTGGTAGACTTGCACATTATCATGGTTGTACACATTTTAGTTTGTTTATTTGTTTTCACCTCTGTGTCTATACATAATCTGCTTCAGTCTGGGCACTTACATGAGTGTCACTGGATTGTTTTGCTATGTAAAACACTAACAACATTATTGACATGATACACATATTCAATTAAAAACTTTACTCTTGGAAATCTTCCAACATGACGATAATATAATATGCACTCATCAGTATTTTGTCATTTGCGCTCAAACTAAAATGTTGAATGTAGCTTTTTTGTAGCTTTTCTGTTTTTTTTTTGCTGATGTAAAGCTCACACCACACTAATAATGTCATGAATGCTCTTCTAGCAAATGTGGAAAATTATTACAAACCTTAGATGAATTCCACTTTTTGACTTGTACCTGTTCATAACTTTTAAATTGTCTTCATTGAAGATCATCCTTCTGTAATGTCAGTCATAGCCTAACACAAGTCTTGTCTTTGTAATGTTGACTTCTTGTTTAGGAAAGTGGCATGTTGGGTTAAACTGGGCAGTGACACCAATGGTACATTTGGTTTTATTTGTTTGCATCTGAAGACATTTTCCAAGCTTGTTGTACTACTATTTCAAACAGTTTCAGATTTGCTGCAGATTGATGGTCGGTATATAATTTCTCAATGTTATATTCCAATACAGTAGAGGGTAGTGATGTGTTATTTTAGTATCTTGCTTTCCAACGTAGAATCGTATAAATTGATACGGGGCAGTTCATGGTACTACCAAAGATTTTTATGAGTTAACCAAGATAGACCACAGCCCGTTGTTTCAAATGAGAACAAATGAGCCATAGTGGGCAGAAAAAGCAATGAGGTGGGCAGAGCCAAGAACGAGTTAGCAAGATCCTATTGGCGCATTCTAGCAAACATTTGCATATTTCTTTGGGGAAAGTCTACTCTGAAGTGCACGTGTGCACAAACAATTCGCCTTTGCACCCCTGCTAAACAAGGCCTTTTTTAAAAACTTTGTCAAAGGGTGAAGTCTACCAAACTTAGTTCACTCTGTTTGTAACAAAAATCTGTATTGAGATCAAATGTTTCACTGATGAGTAAATGTCGGCCAAAATCCATCTTGTTCCATCTCCAACTACCGGCCACTGGTCTTCCAATTTCAATTCAATTTAAGGGCTGTATTGGCATGGGAAACATATGTTTACATTGCCAAAGCAAGTGAAAGAGATAATAAACAATCAATTAAAAAAAGACTGTAAACATTACACTTACAAAAGTTCCAAAATAATAAAGACATTTAAATGCTGTAATGATGTGCAAATAGTTGAAGTACAAAAATAAATAAACATAAGGTTATATTTACAACAGTGTTTGTTCTTCACTGGTTGTCCTTGTGGCAACAGGTCACAAATGTTGCTGTTGTGATGGCACACTGTGGTATTTCACCCAGTAGATATGGGAGTTGATCAAAATTGGATTTGTTTTCAAATTCTTTGTGGGTCTGTGTAATCTGAAGGAAATATGTGTCTCTAATATGGTCATACATTTTGCAGCTAACCGGATGCTTCACATTTATATATCTGGTGAAATGTCTGTCTCTTTGTTCTATCTGTGGTTCCACTGCCGGCCACAAATCCACACACGAGCTATAGCAAAGACTGACCGTATATCTGCGACGTAATTATATTCAGGCAGCTCGGAAGCTACCCATGAAAATATCAGGGGTCCTGCTAGTTGTAAGGAGCATCCAGCCAGGACAGAAAAGCAAAAAAAGCGAAAGCTCTGAGTACTTTGGAGTAAGTAGCTAGCTAAGTAATCAACGGAGTTTCTCTTTCTTTCAGGTAAAGTGTTTTAGTAAGGAGTGACTTGAACGGTTGTCTGAATTTCTAAGAAACTGTTCTTCCAATCGTGGTCATTCTTTTAATATCATGGCTCCAACTATCCAGACACAAGCACAGCGAGACTCAGACGGTCACAGGTAAATATCCTTTCCTATGTATGTTCTTTGCCGCAACTAGATAACGTTAGCTAACCTAGCTAATGACGACATGGATGGTTAGCAATCATCATCATTTACATATGTTTTGATTGTCCCGTGATAAGTTAACATAAGTCAAAATAGAGGGGGGGTGGTGGTGGGCTGTGCTATTTTTCTTTTTCTTCAATCTATCAGCTGATTGTGTAGCTAACAACACTTGTTTTTCTCTCTGCTTGACTAGGAGTTCATCACACAGAACTGTTCCAGAGAGGTATGCATGCAGTTTGTTTTCCATGTTAAAACAAAAGAATGATTCAGTTACAGCTCAAGCTATTGTGTGTTTTAAATACAAAGGGTGTGGAGGGCTGGCGATATCATGGCCAGATCTAATGGCCAGATATGACCATTAGGTAGTTATCAGTTTGGGTTCTGAGGCATCAATGCTTGATAGAACATGCTTTTGATGGCTACTTGTTCTTTGTACACTTTTGAAATGTGTGACTCCGTGTTTGTCCCAACCAATCTCTCAGGTCTGGAGTGGTCTGTCGGGTAAAGTACTGCAACAGCCTGCCTGACATCCCATTTGATCCCAAATTCATCACATATCCATTTGACCAGCACAGGTAAAAACCCTTGTTCCTTCTGCCATAAAGGTCAGTCAAGATGTTATGTCTATTAAATGTATAGGTGTTGTAACCACAGTGTGCAGCTTTTATTTTCTAAGCCTCCCATAAATACTGTACTGCCACTGTAGCTGACTCTGACACTGCCCTGTCTGGTGTTGACAGGTTTGTGCAGTACAAGGCTACGTCGTTAGAGAAGCAACACAAACACGAACTGCTTACTGAGCCTGACCTTGGCGTCACCATCGACCTCATTAACCCAGACACCTACCGCGTCGACCCCAGCAGTATGTTTATGAATGACACAAACACACGTTGTTATACCAAACAGTCGATATATTTTTGTGGTAGTTACTTGAAGCTTGTGTAGTATTGATTTAGAATCGTCCCATCCTTATTTTTCTAGTTCTTCTTGATCCAGCTGATGAGAAGTTATTGGAGGAAGACATCACAGCTCCATCCAGCTCGAAAAGGTTTGGATACAGCCTGTGTACCAGTCAATAGTGTCTTTGTGACAAAATTCAATGAAAATCTTAATGACTTGGGGTCTGTGCTATGAGCCTTGTGTTTGTCTTCCTGTAGATCTCAGCAGCACGCCAAGGTGGTCCCGTGGATGAGAAAGACTGAGTACATCTCTACAGAGTTCAACAGATATGGTGTCTCCAATGAGAAAGTGGAAGTCAAGTGAGTGTGACCTAACAGGCTAGCTAACCACCACATTCAGCGTACACACTTCCCATCTTGTAGTGTTTTCTGTTTGTCCCACCCCTTTTATGACCTATGTGTTCTGTCCTTAGGATCGGTGTGTCTGTCAAACAGCAGTTCACAGAGGAGGAGATATACAAGGATAGGGACAGCCAGATTGCTGCAATTGAAAAGACCTTTGAGGATGCACAGAAACCGGTGAGAGTGCCCCTTGTTTGGCTATGCACAATTTACTGTGCTTTATTCAGTCCAAATAGATCTTACAGTAACCGTCAATGTCCAGTTACACAGAGATCACACAGTTCATTGTATGCTCCTTCTAATATGACGATTGCAATGTCCTCTTTCATTCCATCAAAGTTATTGGACAGATGTTGGATCTTAACTGTACCTATATTGTCGCAGGCAAAATAATCCTGCAGCAACATAATTTAAATGTTTAGTCCATAATGTTTCTTGATCGGTGGTTAGGCTATTAGCTGGTCAGAATGAGGTGACATGAAAAGTGGGATACTGTTAATATAACTATGTTAGTGTGGTTTTTCATTTAAGTAAATTGCGAAGCTCATCAGAATTTCCTGCGGTGAAGGAAAATTCTCAGCAACAAAAGTGATCAAATTAATATCCTACATCTGTACGCCACACATGGTGTTCATCCTCTTCCCCCAGATTGCCCAGCACTACAGTAAACCCAGAGTCACTCCTGTGGAGGTGATGCCTGTGTTCCCTGACTTCAAGGTGAGCACCCATGATGCTCAACAGGACATACAGTACCATTGTATTGGTCTTGGCTTCCTATCTGCATTATTCTCATGGTCTTTGTTTCTGGGCAGTCATTGGTTCCTTTATCTGTTCTAATCTGGATGTGTTTAGCCGTTGTTGTCTAGCCCTATTGTGTTTTGGTAAAGAGTAAGAATTTGTGTGTTCTGTTCTCTGCTCCCCAGATGTGGATCAACCCGTGTGCTCAGGTAATCTTCGACTCTGATCCTGCTCCTAAAGACATGTCAGCACCCCAGGGTGTGGAGATGATGTCACAGGCCATGATTAGGTGAGGACAAAACAATGCCACATTGTGTGTGTGCCTGTGATTTTCTTTTTTTTTAAAGCTTTTTTTTTGTGACTGTCCGGCACTATGACAATTTTACATTGTGTTTTGAATTGTTTGTTGTGCCCTGCAGAGGTATGATGGATGAGGAAGGAAACCAGTTTGTGGCCTACTTCCTGCCCAATGAGGAAACGATTCGCAAGCGCAAGAGAGACGTGGATGAGGAGCTGGACTACATGCCTGATGATCTGTGAGTAATCCAACAAGCATTTACACTAACCTTGAGTAGACAGGACACCAACCATTCTACTGATATGTTAACTATCCCTATCAATAATATTCAGGTTTCACATTGCCATTGTCTACTTCCTCATACTTACTTGGTTCACCTTGTCCAAGGACCGAACCATTAGGATTTTGGAATCTCTGAAGCACACCTACTGTAGCATTGAACTAGGTGTGATGGTGTGTGTGTTCTAGGTATGACTATAAGATAGCCAGGGAGTACAACTGGAATGTGAAGAATAAAGCCAGCAAGGGCTACGAGGAGAACTACTTCTTTATCTTCAGAGATGGAGATGGAGTCTACTACAACGAGCTGGAGACCAGGTAACCACTGGCCTGGATGGGGGGGGGTCTCATAGGTGGTCTGTTGGGTTTACATTGGCAGGAGAAGACATGGGATTCTCTTTGAAGAGAGAGTCACATTATTCTGGTAGATTTGTATTTGCTAGGGTGGGTTTGTTTTGGCCTGAGAACACCACCTGTGAAGAAGGTTGTTGGCCTGACTGTGTTGTCCTGGATTGCAGAGTACGGCTGAGCAAGAGGAGAGCTAAGGCTGGAGCCCAGTCTACTACAAACGCTGTGCTGGTGTGTAAGCACAGAGACATGAATGACAAGGAGCTGGAAGCACAGGTGAGACTGCTAATTAGGCCTATTTTCTACACTGAGCATTACTTTCAATCTGTGGAAACTACTGTGTTTACTTAATAAGTGAACCTCAACACTGATAGAGATGAGCAGGTAGTGCTGGACATAAGCAGAGAAGTATACATTTGCAGACATCTAAATAATCAGAGTAATCATGACATCCGTCTTTGTGTCCATTAGGATGCGCGTAAGGCTCAGCTGGAGAACCATGAACCAGAGGACGAAGAAGAGGACATGGACTTGGGTAAACTGCAGGACTCTGGTCAGTCTCTCCCCTCTGTCCTCCCCAATGTTCACCACTGTGTCTGAGGCTCTTTGTTTATCACTGCTTCTTAGGTCCATATGAATGAATTATCTGTTTATTTCCACTCACAGGTGATGAGAAGGGCAGCGAGAGCGAGGGAGACAACTCTGACAGTGACTCTGACAGGGAGGATGAGGATGGAAAGCGGAGTGGAGCTGAGGATGATGAAGAGGGAGTGAAGCGGAGGAGGAAGGCCAGTGGTAGCGGCAGTGAGAGTGGCGAGGAGGAGGTCAAGCTGGCGGATGAGGTGGAGATCTTCGGTAGCGACGACGACAGTGATGACGACGACAACGAGCCCAAGAATGGAGCAGCCCGGAGCAGTGGGGAGGAGAGGAGTGGGAGCGAGGAGGAGAAGAGGAGCCATAGGGAGAGGAGTAGGAGCGTGTCTCCGGCCCACAGTAGCGGTAGTGACCACTCAGAGGGTGGCCGTGCCCAGAGCGGGAGTGGCAGTGAGCAGGCCTCCGACTCCAGCGACGGCAGTGACAGTGAATAAGAGCCTTCTTACTGTGACAACGCCAGCACACCATGCCTCACCCTCGAGCTCCAGCCAGCCCACGCTGACAAGCCCCACCCTCAGAACAGCCATGTTTTTACAGACTGACTCCCAGGCTAGCAACTCATTCCTGTTGAATGTTAGTTTGCTACTTTTTTAGGAGAGACACAACCTCTAAGGGACTTCTACAAGGCTTTTGGGTACCTGTAAATGTCACTCAAATCTGTCAGACCTTTGTTCATAGATATAGCTGGAGCTACTATCTTAGTCGCTGTGTACAGTACATGCTTCATTGAACAAAATTAAACATATTTATTTTGTTCTTTTTAAGCTGTTATTTTTAAGTTAGTTTGTCTTTATGGTTTGTAGATTTCTCACTTTAATATGAGGTACTTAAAGTGGTGTGAAAGCAGAAACATTTTTTCTGTTTAATTTTCAGGTGTCCATAAACCTGTAAAATCTGTTTTTCTTTGTCCTTCGCGTTTTGAGGATACAATGCATTATAAATGTAATAGGAACAGCCAATCAAATGTGGGAGTTGTGTTTTTTACATTTTGAACTAAACTTTCAAAAGAACATTATTCTCTTTCTCTGCCAATTTCTTGTTTCCCTCCCAGAAACTGCTACTATTAACCTGTATAAATTCAGTTGTATGATGGAAACTTCTCTTAACATCTAGACATTGTAAATAAATGGTGGTAGCTGATTTTACATTTATGCCTGTATGTTTCTTATACTGCTAACAGTCAGCCTCTCCAAAGTCCCCTCTTTATTGATGAACATGTATTCCTGGAAAAATGTTCCTTCCGAAGTGGTGGTAATGTAGCCTGGTCCCAGATCTGTTTGTGCTACCATGTCAACAAAAGAGAGCAGAAAGACTGGCAACCAGGCTGGTAATAATGGTTTCTGAGTACAACTAAGGAATAAGAATGCAATAACATAAGTGACACTATAAGCAATTTATTGCAAACCAGTAATGAAGTTATGTTCAATACATGCACTTTTGCTAACGTGAACACAAGTGTCTATTCAGCGAAAGAAAGACAGTTTGTTTATCAGCCACTCTTCAGACAAGTCATCTATGTTTCGCGTCTCAAAAACCTATTGAGAAAAAGGGTAGGAGGATCAGGCTAAACATGCATATTTTCTGAACATTTTCTATTATACCTTCTCTATTTTGTGAGTTTAGGGTTGGACTTAAGCTCCGGTCATAATTGTCAGTCAATACCTGAAACAGAAAATAGTCCTGACCTTTGTGAGCTCTGCTGCGGAGACCAGTTGGTTCTTGCTACCTGCGTACATCATTTGCTGCTCAGGCTTGCACCCTGTTGAGATGAGGAGGGTGCATAAACTACAGATGTCTGTCCACTGAACCTTTTTGATCTCACCATATGATAAATATTGATTGAATCTCATTACTTTCAATTATCACTTACTACCTTCGAAAAGTTATTTTGTTCAAAAGGATGTTGCAGTACAGTAATGCTAATCCTTCACTTAATTGGCTGTTCACTGATTTAGGGTTGTTTACTCACCCACTGGACTTGAGAATATGAAACACAGCGGGTAGGACACCCTGCCATCTGTATGGATGTATTTGTAACTGTAAACAATGAATGTACACTATATTGTCAAGGAGATCCAATCACTGGTCAATGATTACAACTCAACACTGGCAGTGCTGGTGAATATGAGGTTAACATAGATTTCTGCTGTATCACTCCGACATGTTATAAAAGGATATCTTGGCTGCCGCTCTGGAAGTTCATTCCTCAGGTCATCCAGGGAGATGTCCTGAAATGTGAGCGCGTGTTTTGAGTTGAACTGGTATTGATACAGGTGTGGATGGATTTGAGCAATTATTAACTCAGTATGGGATATTCAACATCTCAGAAAGACAACGTGACTTGCCTCATACTCTTCCTCCTGGATCACAAGCTGTTTCTCCATGTCAATTTTCACTGAGGGAATAGGATCATGATTCTATGTATGTTCTCTGTTTCTAGGTTTATTATGTTTTTGTTTTTTAATTAGGTGAAACAGGTGACAGTTGGGCTACTGAGGAACACGGTTTCAATGAAGTCTTACTCACTCAGGATGGCTGCATTGTTGGTCTCTTTTTGAAATCTAAACTTCTTCAGTTTTTCTTTCAGACTCTCATCCACCTCGCACACAACCAAAGAGCTTGACTAGAATGTAAAAGTGAAACAAGTTCATCAACCGTGGGAAATTCTGACACATTGAGAGAGAGTGGAGGGCAGACTGGGGGGAGAGAGAGACCGAGAGAGAGAGAGAGAGAGAGAGAGAGAGAGAGAGAGAGAGAGAGAGAGAGAGGGAGAGAGAGAGAGAGAGACCGAGAGAGAGAGGGAGAGAGAGAGAGAGAGACCGAGAGAGAGAGAGAGAGAGAGACCGAGAGAGAGAGAGAGAGACCGAGAGAAAGAGAGAGAGAGAGAGAGAGAGAGAGTGGAGGGCAGACTGGGGGAGAGAGAGACCGAGAGAGAGAGAGAGAGAGAGAGAGAGTGGATGGCAGACTGGGGGAGAGAGAGACAGAGAGAGAGAGAGTGGATGGCAGACTGGGGGAGAGAGACCGAGAGAGAGAGAGAGAGAGTGAGTGGATGGCAGACTGGGGGAGAGAGAGAGAGAGAGAGAGAGAGAGAGAGAGAGAGAGTGAGATGGCAGACTGGGGGAGAGAGAGAGAGAGAGAGAGAGAGAGAGAGAGAGAGAGAGAGGAGAGAGAGGGGGAGAGAGAGAGAGTGGATGGCAGACTGGGGGAGAGAGAGACCGAGAGAGAGAGAGAGAGAGGATGGCAGACTGGGGGGAGAGAGAGACCGAGAGAGAGAGAGAGAGAGAGAGAGAGAGAGAGAGAGTGGATGGCAGACTGCGGGGAGAGAGAGAAAGGGAGGGATACAGAAAAATAGGTTTTAGAGCAACTTGTTTCCATGAACGCATAGCTCATAACAAAATCTTAAAGTGATATATTGAGGCTAGGAAGTGCTTTTGTTGCATCATGGGACAAAAAAACTTCCTGTGTCAAGAGGGTGTGGGGTGATGGGAGGGGAGTAGCAAAAATAAATGTATGCCTGCCTAAAAATCTTTACAACATAAACTAGGACATCACCATCCATGCCGAAATACATTTTGTTGGTAAAGTGCAATATCGTATAAATAAACGGTCTCCCATACCATTCTAGAAGAGGTTTTGTTTTGGGTTCTTGTCTGCAAAGACACTGTCGTATTGTAAAGGTAGTTCCTCCTCGGCCAACTGCTTGTGACAGGATGCTGTCTGACTCTCAAGATGTTGTTGATCTCTTTTATGTTGTAGCACATACAGTAGGGAAGGGCAGGCATTAACAAACACTAGCGCATCCACCAGAACCCCCTTTCGCACTGTGCCAGATCTAGCATTATTGAGACTGACTAATGTTAGGGATTTCGTCAGTGGCGGTTATGGGGGGGCACAATTTTGGACCAATCCTTTGTCACAAATCATGCCTTTTTAATAATACAATGTTTTATACCCAAAATAATTAGTGTTGCAACAAGATAAAACAACAAAGTGATATTCTCTTTTCACATTTGTTTGATGGGTGCAGTCAGAAAAAGCTGAGCATTCTTTGATAATCTGATTAATTCTACATAAGTGTTTTTAGCCTTTATTTCAAGAGAAAGTCACTGTCTGTGTCCTCTGTAATTTCTATCTTCATTCCTCAAACGTTAATCTAACTGATCAAATGCAATCAAGCCAAATATGTTTGTTTGAGGCCAAAGAGTTGAATTTGAATTAACAGTGCTTGGTTTGACAGCGGCTATCCATCATATCAGAGAGAAAAAGGCGAATGAGAGGGATAACTGCGCCCAAAATCTGTCTTCTCCCGCAAGGTGGCGTTTTTGCGCTCACCAAACTAAGATATTTTGTATGGAGGTCATGAAAAAATGCATGACATTTCGTAATCATTAGGATGTTAAGAGTGTACTGATATAAGTAGGATACGTGACATCACGGCAATTTTGGAGAGAAAAAAATCACAGTTATATTGGAGTTAACACGGCTACTCCTACTGCTCTCTCTTCGTCCGCCCACGTGTTCTCGCACACCCCGAGAGCTTCTGGTCAGCGGGGTGGTGGCACCGGGATCCTCATCTCTCCCAAGTGGTCATTCTCTCTTTCTCCCTTTACCCATCTGTCTATCGCCTCCTTTGAATTCCATGCTGTCACAGTTACCAGCCCTTTCAAGCTTAACATCCTTATCATTTATCGCCCTCCAGGTTCCCTCGGAGAGTTCATCAATGAGCTTGATGCCTTGATAAGCTCCTTTCCTGAGGATGGCTCACCTCTCACAGTTCTGGGCGACTTTAACCTCCCCACGTCTACCTTTGACTCATTCCTCTCTGCCTCCTTCTTTCCACTCCTCTCCTCTTTTGACCTCTCCCTCTCACCTTCCCCCCCTACTCACAAGGCAGGCAATACGCTCAACCTCATCTTTACTAGATGCTGTTCTTCCACTAACCTCACTGCAACTCCCCTCCAAGTCTCCGACCACTACCTTGTATCCTTTTCCCTCTTGCTCTCATCCAACACTTCCCACACTGCCCCTACTCGGATGGTATCGCGCCGTCCCAATCTTCGCTCTCTCTCCCCCGCTACTCTCTCCTCTTCCATCCTATCATCTCTTCCCTCTGCTCAAACCTTCTCCAACCTATCTCCTGATTCTGCCTCCTCAACCCTCCTCTCCTCCCCTTCTGCATCCCTTGATTCTCTATGTCCCCTATACTCCAGGCCGGCTCGGTCCTCCCCTCCTGCTCCGTGGCTCGACGACTCATTGCGAGCTCACAGAACAGGGCTCCGGGCAGCCGAGCGGAAATGGAGGAAAACTCGCCTCCCTGCGGACCTGGCATCCTTTCACTCCCTCCTCTCTACATTTTCCTCTTCTGTCTCTGCTGCTAAAGCCACTTTCTACCACTCTAAAGTCCAAGCATCTGCCTCTAACCCTAGGAAGCTCTTTGCCACCTTCTCCTCCCTCCTGAATCCTCCCCCCCTCCTCCCTCTCTGCAGATGACTTCGTCAACCATTTTGAAAAGAAGGTCGACGACATCCGATCCTCGTTTGCTAAGTCAAACGACACCGCTGGTTCTGCTCACACTGCCCTACCCTGTGCTCTGACCTCTTTCTCCCCTCTCTCCAGATGAAATCTCGCGTCTTGTGACGGCCGGCCGCCCAACAACCTGCCCGCTTGACCCTATTCCCTCCTCTCTTCTCCAGACCATTTCCGGAGACCTTCTCCCTTACCTCACCTCGCTCATCAACTCATCCCTGACCGCTGGCTACGTCCCTTCTGTCTTCAAGAGAGCGAGAGTTGCACCCCTTCTGAAAAAACCTACACTCGATCCCTCCGATGTCAACAACTACAGACCAGTATCCCTTCTTTCTTTTCTCTCCAAAACTCTTGAACGTGCCGTCCTTGGCCAGCTCTCCCGCTATCTCTCTCAGAATGACCTTCTTGATCCAAATCAGTCAGGTTTCAAGACTAGTCATTCAACTGAGACTGCTCTTCTCTGTATCACGGAGGCCCTCCGCACTGCTAAAGCTAACTCTCTCTCCTCTGCTCTCATCCTTCTAGACCTATCGGCTGCCTTCGATACTGTGAACCATCAGATCCTCCTCTCCACCCTCTCCGAGTTGGGCATCTCCGGCGCGGCCCACGCTTGGATTGCGTCCTACCTGACAGGTCGCTCCTACCAGGTGGCGTGGCGAGAATCTGTCTCCTCACCACGCGCTCTCACCACTGGCGTCCCCAGGGCTCTGTTCTAGGCCCTCTCCTATTCTCGCTATACACCAAGTCACTTGGCTCTGTCATAACCTCACATGGTCTCTCCTATCATTGCTATGCAGACGACACACAATTAATCTTCTCCTTTCCCCCTTCTGATGACCAGGTGGCGAATCGCATCTCTGCATGTCTGGCAGACATATCAGTGTGGATGACGGATCACCACCTCAAGCTGAACCTCGGCAAGACGGAGCTGCTCTTCCTCCCGGGAAGGACTGCCCGTTCCATGATCTCGCCATCACGGTTGACAACTCCATTGTGTCCTCCTCCCAGAGCGCTAAGAACCTTGGCGTGATCCTGGACAACACCCTGTCGTTCTCAACTAACATCAAGGCGGTGGCCCGTTCTTGTAGGTTCATGCTCTACAACATCCGCAGAGTACGACCCTGCCTCACACAGGAAGCAGCGCAGGTCCTAATCCAGGCACTTGTCATCTCCCGTCTGGATTACTGCAACTCGCTGTTGGCTGGGCTCCCTGCCTGTGCCATTAAACCCCTACAACTCATCCAGAACGCCGCAGCCCGTCTGGTGTTCAACCTTCCCAAGTTCTCTCACGTCACCCCGCTCCTCCGCTCTCTCCACTGGCTTCCAGTTGAAGCTCGCATCCGCTACAAGACCATGGTGCTTGCCTACGGAGCTGTGAGGGGAACGGCACCTCAGTACCTCCAGGCTCTGATCAGGCCCTACACCCAAACAAGGGCACTGCGTTCATCCACCTCTGGCCTGCTCGCCTCCCTACCACTGAGGAAGTACAGTTCCCGCGCAGCCCAGTCAAAACTGTTCGCTGCTCTGGCCCCCCAATGGTGGAACAAACTCCCTCACGACGCCAGGACAGCGGAGTCAATCACCACCTTCCGGAGACACCTGAAACCCCACCTCTTTCAGGAATACCTAGGATAGGATAAAGTAATCCTTCTCACCCCCTTAAAAGATTTAGATGCACTATTGTAAAGTGGCTGTTCCACTGGATGTCTTAAGGTGAACGCACCAATTTGTAAGTCGCTCTGGATAAGAGCGTCTGCTAAATGACTTAAATGTAAATGTAAATGGAGTTGTGCCTCTTATTCACACGCGTATCTGCCCTCTCATTGGCTAGAATGGTCCCACCTGATCTTGCCGACTCTCGACTGCCTTCCTTTTTATAAGAAACGTATTTCCATTGTTTTAGCGGCCACTTTAGTATCTGCTCAATATAATGGATAATCTGTGATCATATCCATCCATTTCAGCCCAGGAGTGGTGTGTGCGTTTCATCCGCTAGGTGGGGCACTTTTCTCTTTGTTTACCCCGCCCAAAAGCCATTACGTTAGTTTCCGACGTTGCTTCAAGTCTGAATCGAAGTAGGCTAGCTAGATATCGCCAAGCGTACTTTCCATATTTCTCTATGTTCAAATGCATATTATGTACATAGATAGTCTTGTAAATTTGTTTTTTTAATAATCCGAAAATAATTTTCAAAGCAATCAACGACAACTGTTGGATCGAAATCTTCGCCTCATCCAGCGTTTATAAATGAAGCAAATAACGTTAGCTACTTGCTAGCGATTTAGCGGCTACGTTAGCTATCTAATCGGTTAGGGAGCTAACAAGTGACGATTCACAAAGGTAAACAAACCAACCGCTAGAAGTTGAAGGGTGGGATGTGGATATCATTTATGTAACCTGCCGTGTTTTTTTTTGTTGCAAAATGGACCATGGAGGACCTTTGCAACGCGAGGACTGTAATATCGTTTAACGAGATGAGAAATGCAGCGACATTCCAATAGCAACGTCGCTACTGAAAAACAACACCAATCCTGAATCCCTCGTCCATTTACATGGTGAAAGCCATCCGTAGAGGCCTGGTGTTTTTAAGCTAGCTAACTGCCCCAGACCATCAAATCAACCCGTGTGCAGTAGATTGCAACAGCCGTGCCCTGGAAACGCCACCGTTGTCACAGGTTTGTTTTTACGTTTTCTGACCAACTATCTTGGCTAACTACGTTAGCTAACTACATGTATGGCCTGGTCAAACGTACGTTAGCTAACTTACCACAGGTAAGGCTGCGAGTTAACGTTATCTAGCTGTGATAGCTAACGTTAAATGTAAAAATGTTTTATTCCCTCTTTTGTTTGATCGTGAGTTGACATAGCTACCAACGTTAGCTAGCTAGATAACTATCTCTACCAACAAACTAGCTAGATGATTAGCTCTGTAGGTACTTGGTAGTGGACTGGTGTCTTATGGTAACGTTAGCCTAGTTAGAATAACCACCCCTCTTACTTGTTAGCTAGGTAACGTTAATACTAATACAGCCCCTCCTAGCCAGAGCTTGGCTACTAACGTAACGCTCTGCTTTTGTGATCAAATCAAGTTGGACAAATATCTATAGTTAACTAGCTGGGCTGGTTTGAGTATTTCGTATTATTCTGTACGTAAATCAGAGACAACCCATTTAGTATATGTCACGTTTCGTATGGTATGTATTAATTTGTGGATGTCCAACACCCATTTCGTATGATATGTTACGAATTCTGGCTAGGTGGCTAACTATAACTAGCTTACTAACGTTAGTTCGGCTATGGGTTAGAGTTAGGAATTCAGTTTAGGAGTTAGGTTAAAGGGTTAATTAAAGTTAGGGGATGGGTATGCTAAGTAGTTGAAAAGTTGCGAATTATCTAAAGTTGTCGTTGATGAGATTTTAAGTCTCAACCTTTGGGTGCTAGACGTTCTCGTAATACGGCCAGCCCATCCACCGCGATTGACTTTTGTTTTTTCCTTGACCATCTGTCTTATTTCACTATACCAAGCGTAACATATTATAACTAATTTGAACGCTTCGGATTTACATTGACCATGTTACGTCTAGTCTATGAGACCAGTCTGGTTTTATTTATGTAAACCTAGCTACATAACAACTAGGCATTGCAAGTTACAGTATATACCCACCATTCAGGTGGTCATTGCAATACTGGGAGGGTTGGATGACAGCTGTCATTACTTTACCCTGTAACAAGCTGTATTGCAAGTCATCACATATTATGTATTGTGCTAAGAATATACATGACAGATTGCTTGGAGATTATGTAGTCTTTTTTGTTGTTGTTGCTTCAAGTCAAATAGACTCATGGATTGACCGGGCAGCTAGGCCTAGATGTTGGCTTTATCAAACTTACACAGATGTTTGCTGAATGGTCAGGATCAATGTGCACGCATACTGCATGGAAGTTCTTTACCATAACCTGTGTTGATGATGCTGGTAATAATGTGCTCTACTTTCACTTCACCATGAAGCTGATTATCTTGCATTATGATTAGCTGGCCTAAATAAAGAATATGCTTTAGTGCGTTGTACAGAGACCATCTTTATACTGTCTATACCATGTAGAAGGGCAATTCCACGGTAACCGAGTGATACTAGATGGGTTTCTATCCAATTTGGGACAGTTTCATATGAATATTCAAAAATTAGCATTAAAACAATATTCACATTTTAACATCAGAGATGTTTCCATCAAATTGACTTGTTGCAGATAAAAGGCTGTACATGATGAGGTAGTGCACATAAAAATACCCTTTGCAGTTAAATGTCCATGTATGGAATAAAACATTACAATGAGTTTCTATTGTATTTTTAACTCTACTGATTTGTTTTCTCACCAAAAATCTTTGCATTGTATAACGAGTGTGCACTCCCTGGTATTGGCACGTGCCCTCTAGATAATAGAGCTGTCTGCATGCTATTGGCGAGAGCACTTGTATAGCCTACATCAGGGATGGGCGACTGGCACGCATGGCCCCCTGTTTGTAGGCCCTTGACCAAAAAAATCATTTTTTTGTTACTCAGTCTAGGTCTCAACTTACTGTTGACAATTAATAAAAGAATACACAAGGTGACATTTTGAAGTTTGGTTGTGCATCAGCAGCCACTCATTTAGCCCATGTCAGCAAAATGTTTTTCGATCGGTAAATTAGCCTAGGGGTCGGCTATCTAAACTTGTAGTAAGCATGGTTGAAATACCAAATAGGGTGGGGCCCATTGATCATTAGTTATCATATTAAAAACGGCTAACATTTGCCTCCACCCTATGGCAAAATGACTAGAATTGCAATAACTTATGGAATTGCGTAGAATTGCAGCAAACTTGCTTTAAATGGCAACATTATTTCTATGCCCCATGGCAAAATGTGCAGAATTGCAGGACATTAACTTTAAAATGTATTTTTTTTAAAACCTTCACTGTCACGAGGTGGGCCAGTAAAATGTTTTAGGATGTGTGTACGCAGACCCACGAGCCACTGGGGAAAGGCAAAGGGGGGTACCTAGTCAATTGTCCAACTGAAATGTGTCTTCTGCATTTAACCCGACCCTTTTGAATCAGAGAGGTGCGGGGGGGCAGAACGACAGATTTTTACCTTGACAACCTTCCGGTTACTGGCCCAACTCTCTAACCACTAGGCTACCTGCTGCCCCTCTGCGGCCCATTATGAGTTCTGTTTTTGGGAGGCGGGAGGAGGGCGCCATTAAAGTTGCCCATCCCTGGCCTACATGATGAGATTAATATTATGGACAAAAGAGTGAGATTTTTTTTTTGTCAAACGTGGACTTTAATGCAGGCAAACTTAAATGAATTTAATCAAAATTTTCCAGCATGTCAAATGTGCAACCAGAGGAAAAAAACTCTAGAGATGCATGAGATGCATGCAAAGCTCTCCCCCTGCCCTCCCATTTGGCAAATATGACCACAATTCTATCCTCCTGATAGCTGCTTACAAGCAAAAACTAAAGCAGGAAGTACCAGTGACTCGCTCAATACGGAAGTTGTCAGATGACGCGGATGCTACGCTACAGGACTGTTTTGCTAGCACAGACTGGAATATGTTTCGGGAATCATCCAATGGCATTAAGGAGTATACCACCTCGGTCATTGGTTTCATCAATAAGTGAATCGACGACGTCGTCCCCACAGTGACCGTACGTACATATCCCAACCAGAAGCCATGGATTACAGGCAACATCCACATTGAGCTAAATGCTAGAGCTGCCGCTTTCAAGGAGCGGGACACTAATCCAGGCGCTTATAAGAAATCCCGCTATGCCCTCAGACGAACCATCAATACAAGATTAAGAGCTGGTGTAGTAGATCCTACTACACCGGCTCTGACGCCCGTTGGATGGGGCAGGGCTTGACAACTTTTACGGACTACAAAGGGAAACCCAGATGCGAGCTGCCCAGTGACGTATTCCTACCAGACGAGCTAAATGCCTTTTAGGCTCGCTTCGAGGCAAGCAACACTGAAGCATGCATATGAGAGCACCAGCTGTTCTGGATGACTGTTTGATAACACTCTCTGTAGCTGAACTTTAAACAGGTCAACATTCACAAAGCCGCGGGGCCAGACAGATGACCAGGACGTGTACTCAAAGCATGCGCGGACCAACTGGCAAGTGTCTTCACTGACATTTTCAACCTGTCCCTGACCGAGTCTGTAATACCTACATGTTTCAAGCAGGCCACCATAGTCCCTTTGCCCAAGGAAGTGAAGGTAACCTGCCTAAATGATTACCGCCCCTTAGCACTCACGTCGGTAGCCATGAAGTGCTTTGAAAGGCTGGTAATGGCTCACATCAACAGCATCCTCCCAGATACCTTAGACCCACTCCAATTTGCATACCACTCCAATTTGCATACCGCCCCAACAGATCCACAGATGACACAATCTCAATCGCACTCCACACTGCCCTTTCCCACCTGGACAAATGGAACACCTATGGGAAAGTGCTGGTCACTGACTACAGCTCAGCGTTCAACACCATAGTGCCCTCAAAGCTCATCACTAAGCTACGGTCCCTGGGACTAAACACCTTCCTCTGCAACTGGACCCTGGACTTCCAAATGGGCCACCCTCCAGGTGGTAAGGGTAGGCAACAACATGTCTGCCACGCTGATCCTCAACACTGGGGCCCCTCATGGGTGTGTACGTAGTCCCCTCCTGTACTCCCTGTTCACCCACGACTGCGTTGGCAAACACTACTCCAACACCATTAAGTTTGCTGCCGGCACAACAATTTTAGACCTGATCACCACCAACGATGAGACAGCCTATAGGGAGGAGGTCAGAGGACTGGCAGTGTGGTACCAGGACAACAACCTCTCCCTCAATGTGAGAAAGGCAGAGGAGCTGATCGTAGACTACAGGAAAAGGCGGGTGGAACAGTTCCCCATTAACATCGACGGGGCTGTAATTGAGCGGGTCGAGTGTGTTCAAGTTCCTTGGCGTCCACATCACCAACAAACTATCATGGTCTATACACACCCAGACAGTCGTGAAGATGGCACGGCAAAACTTTTTCCCCCTCAGGAGACTGAAAAGATTTGGCATGGGTCCCCAGATCCTCAAAGTTCTACAGCTGCACCATTGAGAGCGTCCTGACTGGTTTCATCACTGCCTGGTATGGCAACTGCTCGGCATCTCACCGTAAGGTGCTACAGAGGATAGTGCATACGGCCCAAGTACATCACTGGGGCCACACTTCCTGTCATCCAGGACCTATATAATAGGCGGTGTCAGAGTAAAGCCCATAAAATTGTCGGAGACTCCAGTCACCCAAGTCATAGACTGTTTTCTCTGCTACCGCACACACGGCAAACGGTACCGGAGCGCCAAGTCTAGGACCAAAAGGCTCCTTAACAGCTTCTACCCCCAAGACATAAGACTGCTGAACAATTAGTCAAATGGCCACCGGGCTATTTACATTGACCCCCCCCCCATTTGTTTTGTACACTGCTGCATCATCACTTCACCCCTACCAACATGTACAAATGACCTTAACTAACCTGTACCCCCGCACACTGATTCGGTACCGGTACCCAATGTATATAGCCTCTTTATTCTTATGTTATTGTTACTTTTTATTATTTTTGTATTTAATTTTTTACTTTAGTTTATTTGGTAAATATTTTCTTACTCTTGAACTGCATTGTTGGTTAAGGGCTTGTAAGTAAGCATTTCACGGTAATGTCTACACCTGTTATATTCAGCACATTGTTGGTTAAGGGCTTGTAAGTAAGCATTTCACGGTAATGTCTACATCTGTTATATTCAGCACATTTTTGGTTAAGGGCTTGTAAGTAAGCATTTCACGGTAATGTCTACATCTGTTATATTCAGCACATTGTTGGTTAAGGGCTTGTAAGTAAGCATTTCACGGTAATGTCTACATCTGTTATATTCAGCACATTGTTGGTTAAGGGCTTGTAAGTAAGCATTTCACGGTAATGTCTACATCTGTTGTATTCGCTGCATGTGATATTTTAGTGGCCTTTTGTTGTCCCCAGCACAAGGTGCACCTGTGTAATGAGCAGCTTTTTGATATGCCTCACCTATCTTGGTGATGGAGAAATGCTCACTAAAGGGGATGTTAAAAAGATTGTGCACAAAATTTGAGAGCAATAAGCTTTTTGTGTGTATGGAATATTTCTGGTATCTTTTATTTCAGCTCATGAAACATAGGACCAACACTGTTCATGTTGCGTTTATATATTTTTTTCAGTGTACCTTATGTACTTTTCCCCGTTGATTTGTTAGGATTTGGATGATGCTGACACTGATGCACCTGAGAGAGAACCCTCCTTCTGTCTGACACAACCAGCTGGATTTAACACGCCCTCCCCTCAGTACCCCCATCTCCTGCACCTGAACCATGTGAGGGCCCCTCGCTCTACTTTGAGGGGATCCCAGGACTGTTGTGTAAAAGCAGCCGCTGAGCGGGGCCAGAGTGAACCTGTGTGTAAGCAAGCAGTCTTCCCCCTAACCCCCCACCCACATATTCCCACCCTCCTTCCCATTGGGAAAGCGCCATGATGTTCCGAGACCAGGTGGGCATCCTGACGGACTGGT
Source organism: Oncorhynchus nerka (assembly GCF_034236695.1). Taxonomy (NCBI): domain Eukaryota; kingdom Metazoa; phylum Chordata; class Actinopteri; order Salmoniformes; family Salmonidae; genus Oncorhynchus; species Oncorhynchus nerka. The sequence continues at coordinate 72,845,179 of NC_088409.1, forward strand.
TCAAAGGCTGGAACGAGTGTGAGCAGACGGTGGCGCTTCTTTCCTTGCTGAAGAGAGCGTCTCGTACTCAGGCCCGCTTCCTGCACATCTGCCTGGAGCACTGGCTGGCAGACTGCACTGAGATCCACATCCTGGAGGCTGAGGCCAACAATGCAGGTAGTTAATGACTGCAGATTTCTGAAGGATACATTTGAAACCCTATTGGATTAGCCATGTTGCATTACCGGTACACCTTATCTTAAAGTGTAAAAACCTTGTAACAGATAGACCTACAACCTGTGAAAATGTATTTTTACATGTAATTAACTGCCCCTCTGTCCCTCCCCTCTCTAGACATTGTGAGCCAGTGGCACCAGGAGCCCATGGAGAAGGCAGTGTCCCTGCTGCTGTCCCACCTACCCCTGCTGCAGCCCCGCAACAGCGAGGCCAAGTGTGAGTACATGAAGCTGCTGCAGAAGGTGCTGAGCTATACCATCGAGAGTAGCCTGTTTGTGGAGGAGAGCAGACAGCTGCTGTCCTACGCCCTTATCCACCCGGCCACCACCCTGGACGACCGCACCTCGCTGGCCATGTGGCTCAACCACTTGGAGGAGCACCTCTCCAGCGGCTACCCAGGGCCCTCCTCCCGGCCCCCCTCCGGCCCCTACCACCCCCGTCAGGGTTCAGATGAGTGGCCGGGCTCCGCGGAGGGCCTGGACCCTGGCCACGGCTGGCTGGACAAGCCCCCCTCCAGCTCCTCCCCTGCAGGGCAGAATGGACACATGTCTTTCCAGGGCGGGATGTCCTCGCCCATCAACAGCAACAATGCAGGTCAGTGGCTCACATCTCTACCAAGCCAGAGTGAGGGAGAGAAATGGTCGAAGATATGTTGAGGTGAATAGGAATATACTAAACATACAATATAACTTTTTGTCGTTATATCAGTTATGTAATCATGCTCAACTATATAGTTTGTGATCTTTGTCATGATTGTCACGTCTTTGTAAATATTCTCTCTGTATAGGCCTAGCCTTCATTAAAGGGATGGTTTACTGCAATTATCTATAACATCCTGCCCCTCCTGTGTGCCCTGCCAGGCATGGGTCAGATGGGCCAGCCCAGTCCTCTGAAGAGGTCCTTGTCCCTGATCCCCTCCAGTCCCCAGGTCTGTGGCGCAGATTGGCTGAGCCAGGATGACCTGGGGGGGCGACAGGCCTTTGACCACGCCCCCCTGTCCCCCCAGAGTAGTGTGGCATCCTCAGGCAGCGAGCAGACTGAGGACCAGGGCTCCAGAAACACCTTCCAGGAGGACGGCAGTGGCATGAAAGGTCAGGAGGTCAACCATAACACGCCAAGGGTTCAAAGCGGTTACATTGTTGGTATTTTCTCTGGGAAAAGTCATGACATGCCAACGGCTACTGCACTTGGCAATGGTGGAATTGCCTTTTCAGTGGGATGCTATAGAGTTTAAGTTTGTTTGTGTGTGCTCCAGATGTCCATGACAAATAAGTAGGACAGCGTTCTCCAACAAATAGATCTGAGGTGTTTATTTTGACATGCACTGCACAGATGCGTCAAGCATTCCACAGTAGTGTATTTGGTAGTTCTTTCCTTCTCATTGTTCTTGGACTAGAGTTACAAGGACTCAACAGGAGAAGAATAACAACTTATGAGCACGTTGTTTTTCTACTTTCTGTTTCAGATGTGCCCATGTGGCTGAAGAGCCTCCGTCTTCATAAGTACGCAGCACTTTTCTCCCAGATGACTTATGAGGAGATGATGATTCTGACAGAGCACCACCTGGAGTCACAGGTTTGTCATCGTTTGTCACAGGTTGGTCAGCTTCTCTTGTTAGTCCTCTCTTTCCCCTGCCTTCCTCATCAGGGCTGAATAGATATGGCCTGTGTATTGTCCTCCAGCATAGTCATACCTCAGCACTCAATGAGCCATGAAATGAAGCATCAGCTGCACCCTACAGTTATACACAGCCTCCCCGCGCAGATAAACGATGCCGTCTTGGCTCTGCTCCATAGCTTTAATGAAACCGATGGTGATCAGGAGTGTTATTTAGTAACTGTATATCTGGATGTCCGTGTTGCTGTGAGCAGTGATTTCTCCTTTTAACTCTTTGTCCAGAATGTGACCAAAGGTGCGCGGCACAAGATAGCCCTGAGTGTCCAGAAGCTACGGGAGAGGCCAAGCGTTCTCAAGTCTTTAGAGAAGGTAAACCACATGCTCTCACCACTATTATTTTTAAAGCATTTCAGATGCATTTTTATCTGGTAATGTTGTTCTCAACAACTTCACTATTAGTTTCCATTTGGATCCCTGTGCCCTAGATGGGGAAAAAATGACCATATCCACTATAATAATCACAAATAGTGTAGATATGCTACCACTCACATTATCTTCAAATGAGAAGTTGAGCAGCGAGTTCCATGACAATTTCCTGTCACACCTCAAGACAGCTTTGCTAATAAGATAATGCTATAATTGATCCAACAGGATATATTGGAGGGGGGCAACCTGCGTAACGCCCTACAGGAGCTACAGCAGATTATCATCACCCCCATCAAGGTCTACAGCTACAGCCCTCCCAGTGTTTCCCACAGAGATATGGAGGGGACTGGATCCCCCTCAGACCACTCCAACCCTGGGGAGGACAAGGACCTGGCCCAGGAGGGCTTCCAGCCCCACAACCCCCCTCCCTGCGACGGGGAGTCCTCAGCCACACCCATCTCAGACCGCGACATTGCTGGCCAGTTCACACGTGTCATGGGTAAAGGTAAAAAAAAGGACAAGGCTTTTACATGGCTGAGTACATGTGTTTTGTGCAGTTGGACAATTGTTGAGCTTGTTTGTTGTTGATGTGTGATGTGCTGGTGTGTTTTGTTTGGAATGAGTGTTGGAGGGGGTGGGTGTTATGTAACATTGTGTGAACCTCCTGTCCATGTGTTGCAGTGTGCACTCAACTACTGGTTTCCAGGCCGGACGAGGAGAATATCAGCTGTTACCTGCAGCTCATTGAGAAATGTCTGACACATGAGGTGAGACAGCACAGAATCACATCTAGAACCTTTTCACATACAGCTAGCTGGTGGTTTAGGCTGCAAATTATGTGTAACAACACCTACTGCTCCTCTCAATGGTATGTTACATAGAACTTTCACTGCACTAAGAAAGAAATATACGGTTTATTTTTTTGCTGCTATGTTTGAACCATTACCAGGAGTTCAAACACCTGTCTCTTGCTCGCTCTCTTTCTCACTCGCCAATTAAAATATGTATCTCAACTGGGGTGAAGTATTTGATGTCTCTAGCTAGCTGTTTGAAATCATCAGGAGCAGGGTTTCACTCTCTTTTACCTCTGTCTCTCTCCTCTCTGTTACCTCTCAATTTATCTCTCTTACATCTCTTACCTCATCTCTTTCATTCTCTCTCTATTTCAGGCTTTCACAGAGACTCAGAGGAAGAGACTGGTCTCCTGGAAGCAGCAGGTTCTCAAACTGCTCCGCCTGTTCCCAAGAAAAGCCATGCTGGACATGCCTGTGTACCGACAGAAAGGGTAAGATAACTGGACTTCCTTTTGATCGATCACTCTTCTGCCATGGCAGCTGAGAGTCTCTCTCTATCCATCTGGATGTCCCCCAGGGCTCTGTCTGATAACTGTTCTCTCTGCCTCCTCTAGCTGGATGTCCCCCAGGGCTCTGTCTGATAACTGTTCTCTGTCTCCTCTAGCTGGATGTCCCCCAGGGCTCTGTCTGATAACTGTTCTCTCTGCCTCCTCTAGCTGGATGTCCTACAGGGCTCTGTCTGATAACTGTTCTCTCTGCCTCCTCTAGCTGGATGTCCCCCAGGGCTCTGTCTGATAACTGTTCTCTGTCTCCTCTAGCTGGATGTCCCCCAGGGCTCTGTCTGATAACTGTTCTCTGTCTCCTCTAGCTGGATGTCCCCCAGGGCTCTGTCTGATAACTGTTCTCTGTCTCCTCTAGCTGGATGTCCTACAGGGCTCTGTCTGATAACTGTTCTCTCTGCCTCCTCTAGCTGGATGTCCTACAGGGCTCTGTCTGATAACTGTCCTCTCTGTCTCCTCTAGCTGGATGTCCTACAGGGCTCTGTCTGATAACTGTTCTCTCTGCCTCCTCTAGCTGGATGTCCTGTTCTCTCTGCCTCCTCTAGCTGGCTCTGTCTGATAACTGTTCTCTCTGCCTCCTCTAGCTGGATGTCCCCCAGGGCTTTGTCTGATAACTGTTCTCTGTCTCCTCTAGCTGGATGTCCCCCAGGGCTCTGTCTGATAACTGTTCTCTCTGCCTCCTCTAGCTGGATGTCCCCCAGGGCTCTGTCTGATAACTGTTCTCTCTGCCTCCTCTAGCTGGATGTCCCCCAGGGCTCTGTCTGATAACTGTTCTCTCTGCCTCCTCTAGCTGGATGTCCCCCAGGGCTTTGTCTGATAACTGTTCTCTGTCTCCTCTAGCTGGATGTCCCCCAGGGCTCTGTCTGATAACTGTTCTCTGTCTCCTCTAGCTGGATGTCCCCAGGGCTCTGTCTGATAACTGTTCTCTCTGCCTCCTCTAGCTGGATGTCCTACAGGGCTCTGTCTGATAACTGTCCTCTCTGCCTCCTCTAGCTGGATGTCCTACAGGGCTCTGTCTGATAACTGTTCTCTCTGCCTCCTCTAGCTGGATGTCCCCCAGGGCTCTGTCTGATAACTGTTCTCTCTGCCTCCTCTAGCTGGATGTCCCCCAGGGCTCTGTCTGATAACTGTTCTCTGTCTCCTCTAGCTGGATGTCCCCCAGGGCTCTGTCTGATAACTGTTCTCTGCCTCCTCTAGCTGGATGTCCCCCAGGGCTCTGTCTGATAACTGTTCTCTCTGCCTCCTCTAGCTGGATGTCCTACAGGGCTCTGTCTGATAACTGTTCTCTCTGCCTCCTCTAGCTGGATGTCCTACAGGGCTCTGTCTGATAACTGTTCTCTGTCTCCTCTAGCTGGATGTCCCCCAGGGCTCTGTCTGATAACTGTTCTCTCTGCCTCCTCTAGCTGGATGTCCTACAGGGCTCTGTCTGATAACTGTTCTCTCTGCCTCCTCTAGCTGGATGTCCCCCAGGGCTCTGTCTGATAACTGTTCTCTCTGCCTCCTCTAGCTGGATGTCCTACAGGGCTCTGTCTGATAACTGTTCTCTCTGCCTCCTCTAGCTGGATGTCCCCCAGGGCTCTGTCTGATAACTGTTCTCTCTGTCTCCTCTTGCTGGATGTCCCCCAGGGCTCTGTCTGATAACTGTTCTCTCTGTCTCCTCTAGCTGGATGTCCCCCAGGGCTCTGTCTGATAACTGTTCTCTGTCTCCTCTAGCTGGATGTCCCCCAGGGCTCTGTCTGATAACTGTCCTCTCTGCCTCCTCTAGCTGGATGTCCTACAGGGCTCTGTCTGATAACTGTCCTCTCTGCCTCCTCTAGCTGGATGTCCTACAGGGCTCTGTCTGATAACTGTTCTCTCTGCCTCCTCTAGCTGGATGTCCCCCAGGGCTCTGTCTGATAACTGTTCTCTCTGCCTCCTCTAGCTGGATGTCCCCCAGGGCTTTGTCTGATAACTGTTCTCTCTGCCTCCTCTAGCTGGATGTCCTACAGGGCTCTGTCTGATAACTGTTCTCTCTGCCTCCTCTAGCTGGATGTCCCCCAGGGCTCTGTCTGATAACTGTTCTCTCTGCCTCCTCTAGCTGGATGTCCCCCAGGGCTTTGTCTGATAACTGTTCTCTGTCTCCTCTAGCTGGATGTCCCCAGGGCTCTGTCTGATAACTGTTCTCTCTGCCTCCTCTAGCTGGATGTCCCCAGGGCTCTGTCTGATAACTGTCCTCTCTGCCTCCTCTAGCTGGATGTCCCCAGGGCTCTGTCTGATAACTGTTCTCTCTGCCTCCTCTAGCTGGATGTCCCCCAGGGCTTTGTCTGATAACTGTTCTCTGTCTCCTCTAGCTGGATGTCCCCCAGGGCTCTGTCTGATAACTGTTCTCTCTGCCTCCTCTAGCTGGATGTCCCCCAGGGCTCTGTCTGATAACTGTTCTCTCTGCCTCCTCTAGCTGGATGTCCCCCAGGGCTCTGTCTGATAACTGTTCTCTCTGCCTCCTCTAGCTGGATGTCCTACAGGGCTCTGTCTGATAACTGTTCTCTCTGCCTCCTCTAGCTGGATGTCCTACAGGGCTCTGTCTGATAACTGTTCTCTCTGCCTCCTCTAGCTGAATGTCCCCCAGGGCTCTGTCTGATAACTGTTCTCTCTGCCTCCTCTAGCTGGATGTCCTACAGGGCTCTGTCTGATAACTGTTCTCTCTGTCTCCTCTAGCTGGATGTCCCCCAGGGCTCTGTCTGATAACTGTTCTCTCTGCCTCCTCTAGCTGGATGTCCTACAGGGCTCTGTCTGATAACTGTTCTCTGTCTCCTCTAGCTGGATGTCCTACAGGGCTCTGTCTGATAACTGTTCTCTCTGCCTCCTCTAGCTGGATGTCCCCCAGGGCTCTGTCTGATAACTGTTCTCTCTGTCTCCTCTAGCTGGATGTCCCCCAGGGCTCTGTCTGATAACTGTTCTCTGTCTCCTCTAGCTGGATGTCCTACAGGGCTCTGTCTGATAACTGTTCTCTCTGCCTCCTCTAGCTGGATGTCCTACAGGGCTCTGTCTGATAACTGTTCTCTGTGCCTCCTCTAGCTGGATGTCCTACAGGGCTCTGTCTGATAACTGTTCTCTTTTTATTTTTTTATTTCACCTTTATTTAACCAAGTAGGCTAGTTGAGAACAGGTTCTCATTTGCAACTGCGACCTGGCCAAGATAAAGCATAGCAGTGTGAACAGACAACACAGAGTTACACATGGAGTAAACAATTAACAAGTCAATAACACAGTAGAGAAAAAAAAAGGGGAGTCTATATACAATGTGTGCAAAAGGCATGAGGAGGTAGGCGAATAATTACAATATTGCAGATTAACACTGGAGTGATAAATGATCAGATGATCATGTACAGGTAGAGATATTTGTGTGCAAAAGAGCAGAAAGGTAAATAAATAAAAACTGTGGGGATGAGGTAGGTGAGAATGGGTGGGCTATTTACCAATAGATTATGTACAGCTGCAGCGATCGGTTAGCTGCTCAGATAGCTGATGTTTGAAGTTGGTGAGGGAGATAAAAGTCTCCAACTTCAGCGATTTTTGCAAATCGTTCCAGTCACAGGCAGCAGAGTACTGGAACGAAAGGCGGCCGAATGAGGTGTTGGCTTTGGGGATGCTCAATGAGATACACCTGCTGGAGCGCGTGCTACGGATGGGTGTTGCCATCGTGACCAGTGAGCTGAGATAAGGCGGAGCTTTGCCTAGCATGGCCTTGTAGATGACCTGGAGCCAGTGGGTCTGGCGACGAATATGTAGCGAGGGCCAGCCGACTAGAGCATACAAGTCGCAGTGGTGGGTAGTATAAGGTGCTTTAGTGACAAAACGGATGGCACTGTGATAAACTGCATCCAGTTTGCTGAGAAGAGTGTTGGAAGCCATTTTGTAGATGACATCGCCGTAGTCGAGGATCGGTAGGATAGTCAGTTTTACTAGGGTAAGCTTGGCAGCGTGAGTAAAGGAGGCTTTGTTGCGGAATAGAAAGCCGACTCTTGATTTGATTTTCGATTGGAGATGTTTGATATGGGTCTGGAAGGAGAGTTTGCAGTCTAGCCAGACACCTAGGTACTTATAGGTGTCCACATATTCAAGGTCGGAACCATCCAGTGTGGTGATGCTAGTCGGGCAAGCGGGTGCAGGTAGCGATCGGTTGAAAAGCATGCATTTGGTTTTACTAGCGTTTAAGAGCAGTTGGAGGCCACGGAAGGAGTGTTGTATGGCATTGAAGCTCGATTGGAGGTTAGATAGCACAGTGTCCAATGACGGGCCGAAAGTGTATAGAATGGTGTCGTCTGCGTAGAGGTGGATCAGGGAATCGCCCGCAGCAAGAGCAACATCATTGATATACACAGAGAAAAGAGTCGGCCCGAGAATTGAACCCTGTGGCACCCCCATAGAGACTGCCAGAGGACCGGACAACATGCCCTCCGATTTGACACACTGAACTCTGTCTGCAAAGTAATTGGTGAACCAGGCAAGGCAGTCATCCGAGAAGCCGAGGCTACTGAGTCTGCCGATAAGAATATGGTGATTGACAGAGTCGAAAGCCTTGGCAAGGTCGATGAAGACGGCTGCACAGTACTGTCTTTTATCGATGGCGGTTATGATGTCGTTTAGTACCTTGAGTGTGGCTGAGGTGCACCTGTGACCGGCTCGGAAACCAGATTGCATAGCGGAGAAGGTACGGTGGGATTCGAGATGGTCAGTGACCTGTTTGTTGACTTGGCTTTCAAGACCTTAGATAGGCAGGGCAGAATGGATATAGGTCTGTAACAGTTTGGGTCCAGGGTGTCTCCCCTTTGAAGAGGGGGATGACTGCGGCAGCTTTCCAATCCTTGGGGATCTCAGACGATATGAAAGAGAGGTTGAACAGGCTGGTAATAGGGGTTGCGACAATGGCGGCGGATAGTTTCAGAAATAGAGGGTCCAGATTGTCAAGCCCAGCTGATTTATACGGGTCCAGGTTTTGCAGCTCTTTCAGAACATCTGCTATCTGGATTTGGGTAAAGGAGAACCTGGAGAGGCTTGGGCGAGGAGCTGCGGGGGGGCCGGAGCTGTTGGCCGAGGTAGGAGTAGCCAGGCGGAAGGCATGGCCAGCCGTTGAGAAATGCTTGTTGAAGTTTTCGATAATCATGGATTTGTCAGTGGTGACCGTGTTCCCTAGCCTCAGTGCAGTGGGCAGCTGGGAGGAGGTGCTCTTGTTCTCCATGGACTTCACAGTGTCCCAGAACTTTTTGGAGTTGGAGCTACAGGATGCAAACTTCTGCCTGAAGAAGCTGGCCTTAGCTTTCCTGACTGACTGCGTGTATTGGTTCCTGACTTCCCTGAACAGTTGCATATCGCGGGGACTGTTCGATGCTATTGCAGTCCTCTCTGCCTCCTCTAACTGAATGTCCTACAGGGCTCTGTCTGATAACTGTTCTCTCTGCCTCCTCTAGCTGGATGTCCCCCAGGGCTCTGTCTGATAACTGTTCTCTCTGCCTCCTCTAGCTGGATGTCCTACAGGGCTCTGTCTGATAACTGTTCTCTCTGTCTCCTCTAGCTGGATGTCCTACAGGGCTCTGTCTGATAACTGTTCTCTCTGCCTCCTCTAGCTGGATGTCCCCCAGGGCTCTGTCTGATAACTGTTCTCTCTGCCTCCTCTAGCTGGATGTCCTACAGGGCTCTGTCTGATAACTGTTCTCTCTGCCTCCTCTAGCTGGGCATATGGTTCCAATTCCCTCCCCACAGCAGGCTCTGTGAGTGCTGGGGGTCTGGCACGTAGGGGGCAGAGGTCATTCCAGTTGCCCCCTCGTGGCCTCACTGCCGGGCGCATGGGTCTCCTGAGTCCAGGTGGCATCGGGGTTGCCTCCCCTCGCCACACCCTCACCAGCCCCACACTGCCAGGCCAGGGCAGACAGGTCAGTCATAGGATGGGATGTCATATAGTCTGGGGGCATTGAATACAGCCACTGAAGTTTACATATAGAAAAGTCAGAATCATTCACAAGATAATACATTTTCTAAGAAGTCTTTGTCATTGAGGGTTGCATCTAGTTAGCCAACATTAGATTATATTGATCTACATGTTATTATACCCACATAGTGATGAACTATCCTTAGACAACATTTGTTTTGACAGATTAACAAGTGCAACCACAAGTGTTGACAGGTTAATCAATGCAATACCCAGGGCAACACGTGGGTTAGGCACTGCATTTTGATATGCATTGGTTCATTATCATAGCTGGAAGAGTCTCTCTGTAATCATCGTGCTGGGAAGACTAACACAGTGTACAACATGTTTGATGAGAGTTGATGTTCTTTTGTCTCTGTAGAACCTGTGGTTTGCCAACCCTGGAGGCAGCAACAGCATGCCAAGCCAGAGTCGCAGCTCCGTGCAACGGACCCACTCACTCCCTGTCCACACCTCCCCGCAAACCATGCTCCTGTTCCAGCAGCAAGGTAGGATCCTAGCACCCCCTTCCCCCAATCACTTCTAAATCAAATGTTTTTATATAGCCCTTAGATCAGCTGATATCTCAAAGTGCTGTACAGAAACGCAGCCTAAAACCCCAAACAGCAAGCAATGCCGGTGTAGAAGCATGGTGGCTAGGAAAAACTCCCTAGAAAGACCAAAACCTAGAGAGGAACCAGGCTATGAGGGGTGGCCAGTCCTCTTCTGGCTGTGCTGGGTGGAGATTATAACAGAACATGGCCAAGATGTTCAAATGTTCATAAAAAATAATAATCACAGTAGTTGTCGAGGGTGCAACAGGTCAGCACCTCAGGAGTAAATGTCACTTGGCTTTTCATAGCCAATCATTCAGAGTATCTCTCCCGCCTCTGCTGTCTCCAGAGAGTTGAAAACAGCAGGTCTGGGACAGGTAGCACGTCCGGTGAACAGGTCAGGGTTCCATAGTCTCAGGCAGAACAGTTGAAACTGGAGCAGCAGCACGGCCAGGTGGACTGGGGACAGCAAGGAGTCATCATGCCAGGTAGTCCTGAGGCATGGTCCTAGGGCTCAGGTCCTCCGAGAGAGAAAGAAAGAGAATTAGAGTTCTAAACATCATCTTACACATACCTTGCTCCAGTGTCTATTCCCACTGTCTTTTTACACATACCCTCCATTCACATTTCCTTTAATATCCCAGCGACATCTCCTTCCAAACCCAATCATACACGGCCTTTATACATCTCACCCACAGCCTTTAAGCCCAATTTTACACTGGCTTACGCATCCCACCCACATCTCTATACACACCGCATTCACACGGCTCCATATTTAATGCATCTGTCAGTTTTTAAAGTGTGATTAATGGTCCAGATAACTGAGTGACCTGTCTCTCCTCTCCCAGAATGCCAAGTTCCAGGTGCAGACCTGGAGATCAACCCCACCCTGGAGTCACTGTGCCTCAGTATGACAGAGCATGCCTTAGGGGGTGAGTGAAAACACACGCCTTACTCCCACATGCAACTTCTTGGAAGTATGACACTGATATTTTAAACCACATTTAGGTTTCCTGGAATGTTCTGATGTTATTGAAAGTTGTCACTTGGAGTAGGCAGAGAGTGAAATACATGTTTATTTTTTTTCATCCATTTTTTTTCCCAATCCTCCTTCCTGTAGATGGAATGGACCGAACATCAACAATATGAAATTAAAAGCAGTGAAAGGAAGAAACCAAACTGACACTTCACTTCAACTGAGGCCTGTTCAGTTCCTCTTGCCCAGCACAAAAATATATGCTTAAAAAAGAAAGCGAAATGGTCACTACAAAACGACAACTAACAGTGTATATGTTCTCTGATATTTTTCTACTTTATTATACTTAACTGAGTTTATTATAAATGGAATACAGATGACTATTATATTACAGGAGGGAGAAGAGGTTACTTGTGCAACCTGCTCCATGTCTTCTGCAGGACTGTGACATTAAAAGGAGCAGATTGATGCTCTGACTGTTGAGCTTTGAGAGGAACATGGAGGATTGGTGCTGTCTTAAGGGGGTTCTAACTTAAATGTTTCTCCCCTTTTCCTCCCAGAAAAAAAATCAGCGCAGAGCCATGCCTCACACCCCCAGATACTTTAACTGTATGGTCAGGCACTTGGCCTCCCAATTGGGCACTAGAACAGAAATGAATCACACGCATGACCAGCCTGTAGCATGGCTCTGATCCTTGAACACAACTACAGCTGTCTAAACAACTAACCTGCTACAGCCAGAGCTAGTTAGGCCCTGACAGTGGACACACCAACACCCTGGCTCATTCCCCTCACGTACCCAACATGGGTATTACTGGCTCTGACACCTCCTCACCTCTAGTAGGCCAAAGAGAAGGGCTCTGTGGGAATACCTGTTGGACTGATGTTTGGAGTGGCCAATGCGACTTTAGACATGGTAATTGTTAAAACAATGGCGGTTTGAACGTAGCATGCCAGCTGCAATTTGTCCGCATTGATATTTTTGCCCTACTACAAAAATTATGCTGAATCTCCTTTGCAAGTTAAGGGCAGAGGGAAAATCCCACATGGTTGAATAAGGACCGGTGAGGTTTCTTGTGGGGGCTGTGAGAACTTGCATTGGTAAAGAAAATGAAAAAAAATCTGAGGGGAGCTGTTGGTGCATGTGTGTTCAAGTAGTTACCTCCCTATGTTATACTGGGTGAGGAAGCTTAATGAATTCCCATTCTACCCTGAGGCCCCATTATGACTGGTTCTGAAAAATGCAAAGGAAGCACTGTCTCTGCCACTCAGAATGAACCAGTACCCACCTCCTCACCCTGCCCTCTCCTCAACATAGCCTGTGTGGAGATCTGCGGAATCATACTTTTTAAGTAGCCAGAATAGATTCCCACCCTGCTCTTACTTACAGCTGCAATGGGGTTGGACAGCCTTCCTGTTTAGATTAAGCCACAGCGGAGCCGGCGTGAGATATGGCTCGGAAAATTTGCCTCAATCCAGGGGTGAGAAATGTAAACTGCCGTTTGTCGTCCTGCTAGCTAGCAGTAGCCACAGCAGCTATTTCTCGTCCCTGGATTGGGGTATGTTTTCATATCTCACGCCGGCTCCGCGGTGGCTTAATCTAAACAGGAAGGCCGTCCAAGCCCAGTGCACCTGTAAGAAAGCGTAGGGTGGGAATCTATTCTGTCTTATATTTTAAGGTGCTTGAAATATGTCCTGTTTGGGTCTCTCTATGTGTTCCAGTTGTAAAACCCTAACACTTATTTTGTGGTGTCAGTGTTGAATCAGAAACTCTTATACAACCCGTCTTTGATTGTGGCAGAGCGGAGGTGCATGTATGTATATGGTCTTAACGTTTGGATCACCTTTGGTTGCATCACGAGGCAGGGATATCCATTAGCATTTTATTTCTGCAGAGCCATAGCTGGTCTATTTGTTTAGTAAACATGGTTATTTACCAGCATGACTTTTATTATAATTTTTTTTTTTACTACTCCCTTCATTTTAAGAACTTATGTTTTTTTTTCTAGAATTGCATGTTTTCTCCCACACTAATTGAACGATTGTTGTAGATATTGAGAGAGGGCAGTGTGGCACAGTCAAGGTAGTGCTTAATGTCTACAAATCCTCCAGAGAGCAGATATGATGGAACTGGAGTTCAATGTCGATTCCTCCTAATAGCACTGTTTACCTCCCTCTGGCAGTGCCCATTTCATTTTCTGTGATGTGTAATGATGGGTCTGAAAATAAGACTGTTGGCACTTCAGTGCTCGTAAATATGCTGTCTCCTCAGTATGTAGGGCCTAAAGCACGTAGCTAAGCCTTCTACCACATGAGGGCTGGGTAGAGAATGATATGCCTTCTACCCCCTCAGTTCAGCTGCTTATCTACTCGCTGTAATCATGATTCTCACTAGACTAGATCGTGTCTAGAGAGTGAGACCTGTATATGAGGGTATGTTGTGTACCCTTTGCTCTGCGCTCCTAAAATGTTTGAGTGGCAAGTGAAGACTGCTATTGCCTGGCCTTGTGGGTTTGAACTGTCAGATGCCGCAGGCTGATTAACAGTTGATGTCACCTGAAATGCACAGCGACAGCTTCCTCTCTCTGATTTGGCTATTGAGCCTGTGTAGTGTCCTAGTCATGGTTATCCTCTGAGCTGGCTCTTGGATAGATATGACTTTATGAATACATTAGATTCATTCCCACAAAGAGAGTAGAATGGTTAAAAAATGTTCGAATTTCAGGTTTAGGCAACCAATGATCTCAATCTAAGATATTAAATTGATACTAGCATGACATGTAATATGGCTCAGGTTGTCATTTCCTTTCCCTGTCTCAATACATACAATGGCACCTGAAGTAATTCCTCCACGTAAGGGGTAGCCAGTCCCGTTGTAGAAAAGTCTTAGTTCTTTAGGAGAGGCTAAATTGACTTTGCACATGCCAGTGGTTTAGGATGCAGAGGGGGATGAAATAGCCAATCTGAGTCATAATAGTAGATGTGCAAGTCTAGCCCAACACTAACAACGGGCCAAGGAATATGTTTACCCCCGTGTTTACATTTCAGTGAAGCGTGAAATTGGTTAGAAAATGCACTTCATGAGTCTGGCTTTATTTTCACATGCCAAGCAGAATTATGAGGTACATAGCCAGCCTGTCATACATGAGACCCCTTCTCCCAAGTGGCCTGTCAGTTGTGGTCAATGTCCCTGCCTGGCATAATAAATAAGCAGTATGTTGTAGGCTTTTGTTTTGCATCTCTGTCTTGTACAATTTATATTTAATTCTAATGACTCCCCAAACATTTTTCTAATGTTTTATGAATGAACAGTTTGCACCCCATGCTTACACACGCTACTTTTTTACTGTCACACATTGTTTGAATGATCTGAACTACAGTATTGATCAGATGGACAGTCCAAATAAAAGTTACATTTTTTTTGCTACGTGACTCATGTTTGTGGTATCAGTGTTTCCTTTTATTCACAATTTAGAATATATTATTTAAGACACTTTGCAACAGTTAGTTACAGCCGTATAATAGGTAATTTAATTATCGTACACACTTAATGAGTAACCCATACTCATAGGTATGACGTTTGGAATGTGGTGGTGCCGTCAGTACATTCCATTGCAGTACACTACATGCAAAGCTAGTCAACATCAGGAGACACACTCATTCAAAATGTACATGCTACAACATATCAACTGCCTGTGCATTCATCCATTTTCAATACGTTTGATTTAAAATGTCCTGTTTTATGGATTACATTAACCTCTTGTTACTATGTGGGCTTTTATTTTGAAAAGGATTTGTGCTTCCGGGTTGTGAACGTTTCAGTTTCCTGGTTAACATTACTAACTAGCTATCTTTTGGAGAGCAGCAAAGAATATTTTTTTTTAAGGTAAGTAAATTGATCTAATCAAAATTATAACACATTTGCATTACAGTATAACAATACGGGCAAATAAGGAGAGACTTCAAACATTCTTGTCGAATATTTGAGAGTGACAACCTTTTTTTCCTCCGGATTTTGCCTTCTCCGTTAGCTCAACAATCAAACTTGTTTCCGTTATCATGAACTATTTGTTAGTTTTACCACATTTTAGTTGGTCTTTGTGACATCCTCAAAACGTTTTTGTTATGAAACAAATGTTCGATATTGTTTTTTTCTGAGGTTAGCGTAAGCTAACGCGTCTTGCTATAAGGGAAAGCGTGATGCCTGAAATGTTTCAGATAGATGCTAGGCTAATGCTACAAAGCCGTTTAGCTAGCTAACGTTAACTGGCTAGCTAGGGGCACTGCTTCAATCGCATCCAGCTATAAAAGAACGCGTATATCTCCGTTATCAAGGAAGGGAGTTATCTGCTATAGGGGTTCTCAAACTTTCTGGAGCTCGGGACCCCTTTTGTGATAAGTACTTTTTCCACCACTGTGAATTACTTAATTGTCATACTTGAGTAAAAGTAAAGATTACCTTAATAGAAAATTACTCAAATGAAAGTCACCTAGTAAAATACTACTTGAGTATAAGTCTAAAAGTATTTGGTTTTAAATATACTTAAGTATCAAAAGTGTAATTTCTCAAATATACTAAAGTATCAGAAGGAAAAGTATAAATAATTGCATATTTTTTTAATATTAAGCAAACCAGACAACACCGTTTTATTTGGTATTTTATTTACCGGTTAGCCAGGGGGGAACACCAGTCAGACATTTACAAATTACGATGTGTATTATGTGTATTTGGTAAGTCTGCCAGATCAGAGGCAGTAGGAATGACGAGGGATTTCATCTTTAAGTGCATGAATTGGACCATTTCCTGCTAAGCATTCAAAATGTAGTTTTTTTGGATGTCAGCGAAAATGTAAAAAATATATTTTTTAGGAATGTAGTGAAGTTGTAGTGACGTTTAAAGTGGTCAAGAATACAAATAGTAAAGTACAGATACACCAAAAACTACTTAAGTAAAAATACTTTTAAACTACAACTTAAGTACTTTATACCACTGCAAAATCATCAGGAACCCTCTCATAATCAGAACACAATTTGAGTGAGAAAGTATAGGATACAAGGACTTTTACTATGACTTTGGCAGTGCATGACCGGACGAACCAAGTCTCGGCCCCTAGGAAGGAAATGTTTTTGCAAAATTTTTGATTATTATAATTTTTACCAGTTTCAAGCTCATTTTCTGCAATTCTACAACAACAAAAAATCATGAGGCAGAGAGCCTTTTTGTTGTGCAAGCTTTAAACCTCATCCTGCAATTCTACACAGTCTCATGGCAGTTACAAAGCTTGAATTACAGTGCATCTATGTTGAGAAACATTTTAAGGGTAATACAAGAAGTGTTGAGTTGAACAATGTATAAATGGTGGACTTCTGTGGATAATATCCCTGCGAGCCTCTCATGCCCATGTTGCCCAGAGTTAAGAACATGAATTATAGCATTCTTATGACTGACTATCTCTTATTAAATTGACTGGAGCCAGCAAATCTCTTGTAAAATTGACTGGGGCTGAGTTTGACACTTACCTTTTGATGGACCTCAGTCAATTTGACAAGGAGATTTGCTGGCCCCAGTCAGTTTGACAAGATACCATCTGTCTTTTGTTGACCAATAAAATCCATTTTTTATTTTGAGATCTGGCTGTGGATCCCCTTCTGGACCCCACTTTGAGAACCCCTGATCTACAAGATGGGTTATTGACAGTACCAACTGTCTTTGCTGTCAGGGTGCAGCAACAAAAAAATCTTATAAAAAGGTTTACATTGTTTATTAATTTGATTAATAAACAATATTGCTTATAGGCCGTAGTTTCTTTTTAATGTGTATATAATTGTTTGCTCCTAATTGCTGCAGCTAAGAGAAACTCTTTTTTTGTTTATCTTGTAGCCCCAAGTGACTGACAGTGATGCATGGGACATTTTATTGACAGTCATTGGAAAGATTCTGAATGGGGGGGGCTTGCTTCTGAGAACTGACGGCAGCCACAAATCACCAGTCACATTTTCCCTGCAGCTGACCCGACTGCAACTACCATTTTTCCAGCCCGTAATTAACCTGACATGTCTCAACCGAAGGAGTCAGGCGATCGTGGGAAAGACAGGGAGCGGGGCGCCCGTCCCAAGGTGAGACAGAGCCGGTCTGAGGAGAGAAGAGATGCCGGTGGAAGAGGAAAGAAAAAAGGCCATACGTCCCGTGAGCAGCAAGCTGCGGAGCGGCCTGTCAGCGATGGGTTTGAGTATGGGGATCTGCTGACTGGTCTAGAGCCCAGGGACCGCTGCTCCTCCTCTCCCCTGAAAGAGGGCAGGAGATGGCAGGGTCAGGAGGGGGTCACTTCACTCAGCCAGGACAGGGGGACAGCCAGGCTGGCACAGGGGACACTTGAGCCACCAGCCAGTGAGGCTGAGGGCAGGGGGGCAGGTGGCATTCGCACACTCCGCCAAAAGATTCAGGATGCCATGGGGCAGTGTTTCCCCATAAAGACCAACACTCCATCATTGTCCAGTTCCACTCAGCAGGTCTTCATGCCACAAGCTGCAGCTGCTGCCTCCTCACGCCGCAAGATCCACCTTAGTGAACTCATGTTGGACGACTGTCCCTTCGCTGCAGGCACCGAGCTGGCTCAGAAGTGGTACCTCATCAAGCAGCACACAGCCCCCATCTCCACACCTCCTATAGTGGACACCTTGGTGGTCAGCACTAGTGCCTCTGCCTCAAACATGGCCGCCGTGGTGGAGGATGTGGATGACCGGTTACGAGAGCGCAGGCGCATCAGCATTGAGCAAGGCGTAGAGCCACCTCCCAACGCAGAGATCCACACGTTTGAGGTGACGGCCCAGATCAACCCGCTGTACAAGCTGGGGCCCAAACTGGCCCATGGTATGAATGAGCTTGCAGGGGACGACAGGGCTACCATTCACCAGCAACAGCAGCTGCTTCTCCAGAGGCAGCAGCAGCACCAGCTCCTGCTGCAAAGCTGTCTGGACACTCTGGATGAGGCAGTGGCTGTGGCTGCCTCCTCTTCTGCCTCTGCATCTGCCTTGGTCCCTTTCTGTGAGGCTGCTTCTGTCCCTGACCCCGTGGATGACCCTCAGGTCACAGCCAGCGTCCAGCCAACCAGAGCTGCCGTCCCCCAGGCTGAGGGTCCCCCTACTCAGGACGGCTATCGCATCCACACCCAGATCGACTACATCCACTGTCTGGTGCCTGACCTGTTGCAGATCACTAACCTACCCTGCTACTGGGGTGTGATGGACCGCTATGAGGCAGAGACTCTGCTGGAGGGCAAACCAGAGGGCACCTTCCTCCTCCGCGACTCAGCCCAGGAAGACTACCTCTTCTCCGTCAGCTTCCGCCGCTATGGCCGCTCGCTGCACGCCCGCATCGAGCAGTGGAACCACAACTTCAGCTTCGACGTCCACGATCCAAGTGTGTTCCACGCGCCCACCGTCACAGGGCTGCTGGAGCACTACAAGGACCCCAACTCCTGCATGTTCTTCGAGCCTCTGCTGTCCAACCCCATCCACCGCACCCTGCCCTTCAGCCTGCAGCACGTGTGCAGGGCGGTGATCAGCAGCCGCACCACCTACGACGGCATCAACGTGCTGCCCATCCCCAACACCCTGAAGAAACACCTGAAGGAGTACCATTACAAGCAGAGGGTGAGGGTACGGAAGATGGACACCTGGTGGGAATAACAAAGACCTTCTGGTGGAAGTGAACCACAACTAGGCTACTAACTAAACACTCAATGGAGGCGGGCCTCGCTCAGTGGACAACCAGTTGACTCACTCCATTTAAAAAAAAAATAACATATACTTACCTACTGCATTCACTGTATACCTAGCTACCTGTTTTATTTATTATTTCCCATATATGACGTCTTACACTTGTCTCAAACTCTGGATATAATGTTAATTCAATTACGATGCACATACACATTTTTCTTTACTCACAAACTTCAGAAGTGTGGTAATGATGCACCATGTGTGAGGGGATGTATCAATTATTTGGGTTGATGTGAACAGAATCCAGGCTGGTTTGGTGGATGAGTTATGGAGCACATACAGGTTTAATAATGGGTCAGTTAATTACCATTGCCAAATGTAGGCTACTGGAAACTAACAGATGTGACTATATATGAATGACAACCTGCTGGAAAACTGCTGAGGACCTGACTGGTGGTATAAACCATTTGCAAATACATTTTTTTAAAATATTTTGTGTCATTCCTTTTGTAGGCAAAAGAAAGGTACTTAAATTAATTTGACTCGTCCTAATAACCTTGAATAATCCAATACTTTCCTATATAGCCTATAGTTTTCAGACAAACTAAAACTATGGGGTGTAAGGCAGGTAAATGTCTTGAGTTTCTATCCATGTGAGATGATGTTACTACGTTTCAAATTAGCGAACATTGAAGCCATTGCTGAATGCTTAACACAAAATGAATCAAATTGAATAAGAGTTGAAACCATTTCTCAGTGTTGTGTTAGTGCTGAGAACAACATGAAGCAGCACCTGCTGAGAATAGCTCCATCTCCTCTGAAGTTTGGAAGTGCTTTGGTCTATTGATCTTCTTAGCCTACCACTGAGCCTGTGTTGGAATCAGAGGAATGATGATGGACGCACATATAAGCTACCTTTACGTTTTGATCATTGAGTCATTGTGCCTTGTGCTTGGAGGCTGTTGGTGTAGCCTGGTCCAATATAGACATTCCAGCATGATGGTGATTTTAGAATGGCCTCCATTTTGTATATCGATGTTATCTCAATATCTTGTTAGGGTACTGGCTATATCAAAACGGAGGATTGTATCAACAATGAGCTTTTAAAAAAATAAATCTGACTTTTTAGTACCATGTCCTCACATGACATGAACATTTACCAAGCTGTTGAATTTATGCCATCTCTCTGTTGATGATATTTGGGCCTGGAAGGCTGATGAAATTATACAGATATTAGCACATTTACACGAACCTCCGGCTGGGACTAAAAGCCGATCTGGAAGAATTCAGATAAGCAGACCTTTAAAGTGACAGACAGGAAATTGTATTTGCATTCGGGAAAGTATTCAGACCCCTTGCCCTTTTCCACATTTTGTTATGTTACAGCCTTATTCTAAAATGTATTAAAATAAGGAGTACCATTTTTAGTCATCAATCTACACACAATAACCCACAATGGCAAAGCGAAAACAGGTTTTTATACATTATTGAAAATGTATTAAAAATAGAAATACTTTGTTTACATAATTATTCAGACCCTTTGCTATGATACTCAAAATTGAGCTCAGGTGCATCCTGTTTCCATTGATCATCCTTGAGATGTTTTTACAACTTGGAGTCTACCTGTGGTAAATTAAATTGATTGGACATGATTTGGAAAGGCACACACCTGTCTATATAAGGTCCCACAGTTGACAGTGCATTTCAGAGCATAAACCAAGCCATGAGGTCGAAGGAATTGTCTGTAGAGCTCTGAGACCGGATTTTGTCGAGGCACAGATCTGGGGAAGGGTACCAAAAAGTGTCAGCAGCATTGAAGGTCCCCAAGAATATAGTGGCCTCCATCATTCTTAAATGTAAGAAGTTTGGAACCACCAAGACTACCTAGAGCCGGCCGCCCGGCCAAACTTAGAAATCGGGGGAGAAGGGCCTTGGTCAGGAGATGACCAAAAACCTGATGGTCACTCTGACAGAGCTCCAGAGTTCGTCTGTGGAGATGGGAGAACCTTCCAGAAGGACAACCATGTTCACACCCCTCCACCAATCAGGTATTTATGGTAGAGCGGCCAGACGGAAGACACTCCTTAGTAAAAGGCACATGGCAGACCGCTTTGAGTTTGCCAAAAGGCACCAAAAGGACTCAGACCATGAGAAACAAGATTCTCTGGTCTGATGAAACCAAGATTGAACTCTTTGGCCTAAATGTCAAGCATCACGTCTGGAGGAAACTCGGCACTGCTTATCACCTGGCCAATACCATCCCTCCGGTGAAGCATGGTGGTGGCAGCATCATGCTGTTGGGATGTTTTTCAGGGGCAGAGAATGGGAGACTAGTCAGGATCGAGGAAAAGATGAACAGCGCAAAGTACAGAGAGATATCGTTGATGAAAACCTCCAGAGTGCTCAGGACCTCAGACTGGGGCGAAGGTTCACCTTCCAACAGGACAAAAACCCTAAGCACACAGCCAAGACAACATAGGAATGGCTTCGGAACAAATCTCTGAATTTCCTTGAGTGGCCCAGACGGAGTCCGGCTTGAACCTGATCGAACTGAAAATAACTGTGCAGCGACGCTCCGCTCCCCATCCGACCTGACAGCTTGAGAGGATCTGCAGAGAAGAATGGGAGAAACTCCCCAAATACAGGTTTGCCAAGCCTGTAGCGTTATACCCAAGAAGACTCGAGTCTGTAATCACTGCCAAAGGTGCTTTAGCAAAGTACTGAGTAAAGGGCCTGAATACTTATGTAAATGTGATATTTAATTTATATATATATATATACACACACACACACACAGTGGGGCAAAAAAGTATTTAGTCAGCCACCAATTGTGCAAGTTCTCCCACTTAAAAAGATTAGAGGCCTGTAATTTTCATCATAGGTACACTTCAACTATGACAGACAAAATGAGGGGGAAAAAAATCCTGAAAATCGCATTGTAGGATTTTTAATGAATTTATTTGCAAATTATGGTGGAAAATAAGTATTTGGTCAATAACAAAAGTTTCTCAATACTTTATATACCCTTTGTTGGCAAATGACAGAGGTCAAACATTTTCTGTAAGTCTTCACAAGGTTTTCACACACTGTTGCTGGTATTTTGGCCCATTCCTCCATGCAGATCTCCTCTAGAGCAGTGATGTTTTGGGGCTGTTGCTGGGCAACACGGACTTTCAACTCCCTCCAAAGATGTTCTATGGGGTTGAG